>NW_008709979.1:464949-491884 GCF_000327385.1 Lottia gigantea | reverse complement strand
GGTCTTTCAAGATTGAAACGGCTTGGTAGCACCTTTCAAGATTGAAATGGCTTGGTAGGCAAATTGATCTAAAGACTAGTTCATTAAACAATCGAGACAATGACACTATAAATTTAGGTCACATAGGCCTAACCGTTTATTATTTCAGTCTCAAACGCCACTTGATCGATATGAGGACCAGAAATACAATTCTGCGGAAATATGAATTCCACATTCAGTGGTAAATTCGAAAACGTAGTCAAGATTGCAGCCTGTGTGATGAAAACGTGCTTTTCAATTTGCGAATATCAAGTTTCAAATGTCTTGTCGGACTGTGTCGGAGTGTCGGAGGATTCATGACACCGCATCTGGACAGAGCAATTAGTCCAAAGAACCCCCATGGGACGAAGAGACGAACACAATGACTTTTAAGGTCATCGGAGGTCAAGGTCAAAGTCACGAACCTACTTAAGTTGTGACATTGCCCGTCCTCCACCATTTATTGAATCTAGTTATCAACTACAAGCGGTTGATGTGAATAAGATGACCAACACCACTGAAAATGGGTAATTTTACTGTGACCAAATTACTATGTGACAGTATTACTGTGACCAAATTACCGTGTGACTTTTTTACTGTGACCACATTACCGTGTGACCTTATTACTGTGACCAAATTACCATGTGACCTTTTTACTGTGACCAAAATACCATGTGACCTTTTTACTGTGACCAAATTACCGTGTGACCCTTTTACTGTGACCGAATTACCGTGTGACCTTATTAATGTGACCAAATTACCATGTGACCGTATTACTGTGACCAAATTACCTTGTGACTTTTTTACTGTGACCAAATTACCGTGTGAACATTTTACTGTGACCAAATTACCGTGTGACCTTATTACTGTGACCAAATTACCGTGTGACCTTTCTACTGTGACCAAATTTCCGATGACCGATTTACCTGTGACCTAATTACCTATATTCCCGACCCCAAGGCGCCAGATGAAATTGCAGGGGGTAACAAATTTCCCGGGAAAAGACCCCCAACCCACTCATTTAGTAGAGAAGCTGGTCATTCTTTGGCGTGGTGGCAATCAAGACAAATTGTTCTGAAAACGTTTATAGATCGTCACTAATGGTTGGACAACATTTTACAACGTTTATTGTTCACTGGGTCCTAACTAATCACAGACTCAAACTGCAAAAATATTTGCTCAAATGTAGGGCGAAGCATTGTGATTGTCCACTTTATCCCTCCCCTATGGTTCGCAAACCATCGCAAAGCCCAGTGGGACTGAGACATAAAGGGACTAATTCGCCATTTTCGGAGGCTGATTTTGGCCTTGAATATATGTTAATAGTCTTAAAAAGAACTAGAAAATTACGAAATTGTCAGAAATACCACAAACTAGGCATTTTACTTTCTATTTCTATTTATGTCTTTTCTATATGGCAGTGTATCTAGAAAAGACAAGTCGTCTTTATAACTGTCAATAATTCCTGGCGCACATGGATTTTATTACTTCGTGTCTTTCCAATATATTTTTTCACAATTCCATGTAACCTATGAATAGTAAACAATTCCTTTAAATATGCTCACCTGCTGGTCGTTGCTTTTCTTTACAAAAACTTTGGAACTCTCCCATTTTTTTTTACATTTGTAACATTCAAAGTAGCCATATCTTCGAACCAAAGCAGAATTTTGCCTTCTTCTCATGTTTCTTCGGATCATTTCTATGTCTCAAGTCTTCTGTGTGGTTTCCAGCTACACGTAATATATTTAATTTAGCTCCCTAATACACACTATATATAAACCAGTTTGACTGGTTTGATTGCATTTCAATTCAATGTAATCAATATTCTTTGTATTCCCCCCTCACAAATATAACACATGTTGCTATTGGCTACAGACAAACACCGCGCGTTTATTCAATCACATAAATCACCAACTATATACAAATCTATTACAGAATAACATATATTCTATCTTAATAAACATATATAATCATATATACAGCACTAATATCATCAGGGACTCCTTTGATCATTGAATCTCAATGCCACCCAGGAAAAACTGACTCAGAAACCTGTGCTCATACGTAATGCAAAGATACCCTACAAAGTTTGCGTTGAGCGAACGTCTATATATCTATAAATATCAATCCCACACAGAAGTAATGCTGAACATTAAATACATGTATACACACTATAATAACAACACTTATATCATCGTCAATTTAAATCTAATTCAAACCTTTACTCGTTGCATTTTATACCCTTGTTTGTATGTATATACTATTTAAATACAAGCCCAAATTAGGTACTCAAACACCCCGAACCTCATACATGAACCTACATGTCAAGTAATACACTCAAAAAAGCATCTCAAAGCATTTAGAACGCAGGCACCCAGTACCTCTTAACAGTGCAAATACACATCAAAAAATGCACTCCGTGGCCTTTCTTAGCCTTTTAGAACGCAGACACCCAGTGCCTCTTAACAGTGCAAATATACATCAAAAAATGCACTCCGTGGCCTTTCTTAGCCTTTCAGAACGCAGGCACCCAGTACCTCTTAACAGTGCAAATATACATCAAAAAATGCACTCCGTGGCCTTTCTTAGCCTTTCAAAACGCAGGTACCCAGTACCTCTTAACAGTGCAAATATACACCACAAAATGCACTCCTTGGCCTCTCTTAGCCTTTTAGAAATCCGGTACCCAGTAGCTCAAATAGTGCAACTACAAGTCAAATAATGCACTCCTTGGCATCTCAAGGCCTTTAAAAAATGCAGGTACCCAGTACCTAATTACAGTGAAAATACACAAAAAAAAATGCATCCCTTGGCATCTAATATATAGCCTTTTAAAAAAATTGAATTGCTTTTATCACAAATAAAGGTACAACGTACAGTGTATGCTTGTCTTAGCGCGAATGAATTCATCAACATACATTCAACCTTTATACTGAACATGATTACATCTGACCACTTTACTCACTGTTAATTTGTTCACATGACAAAGAAAATATTTCACTCTTAATTCGTTCAACTCAAACAGAGTAAAATACATATATTAACGGGAATTCCCATATACCAAACTATTTATAGACGTAATAATTATGGAAGGCGGAATGACTTTTAATTCAATTTTCTTCATTGCTATTTTAATTCTAAATTCTTATCTCTTAATTTGCACGTTTAATTCAACATTTGTCATTGAAAATATTAATTTGTATACAAAAATCTTAATTTGTACTGAAAATGAACATTCTTCGATAAACAGTAGGTTTTCAAATTATTGAATTAATAGAATTCTTGCCAAAAATACCCTCAAATACAAATCTACAAATACAGATCTAGCTCAAAATATCTTCAAATGCAAAACGTAAAACACAAAACTCTACCAACAAATGTTCAAATACAAATGTTCAATAACAAATCTTAGGTTAAACGTGCAAATTAAGAGATAAGAATTTAGAATTAAGAAATAGCAATGAAGAACATTGAATAAAAAGCCATTCCGCCTTCCATAGATAATAGGCGGCCCCTTTTCTGGATTAATTGCTATTAATTCTTGGTATATTACAAAGTAATTGCGCACACCTTTATGCTTTCGTTTAAATTGAAGTTGCACTGCATGCCACAATAGTCAAACACCTTATTATGTAGGAATATAAAAGAAATATGCTAGAAACAGTGTTGGTAATAATATTAATAATAATGAATTGAAATTATTTACTTAGTTATTAGGATTTATACATAAACAAACACACAATTTTATGAAACGAATAATGTTTGATGTCTTATTTCAAATCTGGTTATCTGAACGTATTACTTACTGAAAAGGTTTTGACTCATAGGCTGAATACAATGAACAGTGTAGCAGAAAATGGGTTTTTGTATTTGATGTGACCATTATTACACATCAAACTATCATGTCTTTCATAAAGGTTTAAGCCCGACATAGTTTCCTATACGATCTCTACTCGCAACGGAAGGATACATCCAGAGATGTTGTCTGGGCAAAAAAACAAATCAATGAATGACTCTAAATCTTCTTACGGCATTAATATAGTAACCTATACGAGATCAGAGTTGGAAAAAGCGACTTTAGCAGACTTGGTGGCTAAAAGCTTTGATGACACGATTTGTGACAAACACCACTACCCTAAAATTAATAAATTGAAAAAATAACTTCGCAGTGGACCAGTCAAATGTGTTGACCCACATGGATGAAAACGATCCGCTGAATGTCTCTTTAACATCTGTTGAAAGCTCTTTTGGTCAAATAAGAAAAAAAAGACAATGCAGCGGATAAGGGTGCAGTCAAGTACATGATGCTGATGAAATTGCATACCAAAGCTTCGAATAACACCTGTCAAACAAATGCGATGGGTTCTGATAACAGCTCTTCTATACCAACCTTCGAATAAGGATGCAATATTCGGATCTCTTTGCAAGGTAGGCAAATCATTGGGGATTCAGAATATCAAAAACGGTTGGAATGTCGCTCTGAAAAAGACATGTGGCTAATATTGGAAGGCGAACGTATTCAATTCGTTAGTGAATTCGTTAGCGTAACCTTCGATAGAAACATTTTATTGGAACCTCACATCAAAAACATCACACATAGATGCCACGATTTGTTGAACTTTGAGTAGCATACTATCTGTCAATGCATATAGCGTCAATGTAGTCCATCGTGGACTGCGGTTTCTATGCATACATGACCGATAGATCAATGCTACTTCAGAATAAAAAAAAATCCGGACAAGCAAGATAATTCGTTAAAGGGGCATTCTGCTTCAATTTCAACATGTAAATTGGGCTTAATGCTTATTTGCATGATATTATATGTATGTCCTTTGTATAGTTTCTTTACGTTGACCTGGCGTTTTAACATGAAATTTTAGAATTGCTGAGTTAAAAAATACATAACCATTTTTGGCACATAATACAAGAGTCATATCATTGTTCTAACATTCATTGTGGTAAAACAATGCTCTTTGCATGTCATCCTCAAAACACTTTCCTTTTATAAGGAATCTAGCTCAGTGGATTATATAACTCTTAATCTTTAGACCATTTATACATTATCAACCATGCAATCTGGCTTTTTCGAGAAGGTTTTCTATCCGTCTACTGAATATATTGTTCGTCTTTAAATTAACTACATAAATGCCTCACATATTTTTAATATGTTAACTTTAGCCTGTGAAAATCTAATAGCAGTGGTCTTTGGGAAGTATTGGTCTTTTCTCTATGAAATGTCATTTTGGAACCATATAAAATTTCATGTGGTATAAACGTCTTATTCTGGTATAACAATGTACGCCTTTCTATAGGGGTATCATCAGTACTCTCTCCATCGCTTGCTGTGGGGACTGTCCAGTCACCTATTATTGCTGTATCAAGATATAACGCTGGGACCAGAAAGGGATTGCCGTACCTTCGCAAATCCATCTTTCGTTTATAGTCATCTAAACGGTCATCAAATTCGTTCAAACTGATGCTGAGTTGTTTAATGTTACGGATCCTTCTAAAATGTTGCTTCTGGTCACAAGATAATCCTCGAGGACAAACAACTGCTCGTTGGGACGAAGAGTTTTCACGGTAAAAGTCTCGAATATCACCTAATTCTAGATCTAGTTTAGTGATTATATGCTTTAATTCACTCTGTAGTCTTGTATTCTGTTTTTCTAAAATCATTTGTTGTGTTTTGTTTTTGTATATCGCTAAGTCCATAGCTCTTGTATCTCTAACTGCTGTCATTCCAAACATAGGATCCATTATATTACATTTGGAAATTTGCGATGAATAGAAATAAACACCTTGTTAAAAGGTTAAACCATGAACAGTGCGTTCTGAAAATGAAAATTTCGTACCCGGTAAATGCTTAACTATTAGAGTGCTAGAGTCTTGTGAAATTTGCAATGCGATATATACTTCATTTTCTATAAAAATACTCATTTCACTTTTCTCTACTTTTAAAAAGTCAACCTACTTGTTCAATGTAGAACCGAATGACTGTTAAACGCTCCAAGCATTTTCATTAATAAACTTTCAATTTCAGTTTTTACTTCAACCATTTGGCGATGATCATAACTCGGTTTTAACACTCATAAAGAAAAAGGAAGATATGTTATTCTTACCTTATACTAGTTCGATCAGTTTGAAATACTGTATTTTGTATGCAATGTTTTGTTATATCTTTGTGTTAAATAGCAGTATTTTATCACTTTCAACGGTCATGATGTGAATTCTGATAAGGCAGTTATCGATAGTCTCAGGTACATTTATGTGATAGTAGAGTGCTGGGTATCATTAACGATTTCTTCCCTTAGCCAATAAAGCTGCCAGTCATTCTGTGAGTTCTTTATTACGATTAGATTAGTTTATGAATTTAAAGGACAAAATTATACTATCTGCAAGAACACTTATCTAGAATTCAAACAATGTGTCCATGTGATCAAATCTAGCTTGCAACGTTATAAAATAACAACATGCGTATAACTCATTTATGTATAGTAAGCAAAATTTATCATAAAAGTAATAATTTACGTTAGATGTTAAACGTACGAGTAAAGGGATCACAGACTTATACAAATGGATACAATACAAAAAGGAAAATTTTCCTTTGGAGGAACAATATTACGATTCCACGGACGACTAATGAAATTCCCAAACTCCAATACAATGCTAAAGGGAAGATGAAACGCATCGCTCGAACTCAACTTGAGCATTTCAGTGACGGGAGTTTAACCAATTAAACACCCTCTCTCATTTGTATTAAACTTTAAAACATATAGATGAGGTGTTTACCAGCAAAGGGGTTTAACTCGTGCCTACAAACTTAGTCGGCAGCCAGACTATCTATTTGTCTATTGAAAGGTTGGGCTTGGGATATTATAATTATTTTCCTAGGGATTAAATTTATAACAAAATAGTAAGTTTAAAATATCATATTGCATGGATTCTATGAGATATAAAATCATACCAGGGGATGACGTCACTATAAAGTACAGTAAAAAAAAGGGGATAGGTAGCAAGCGTATATATACATACAGAACAATATGCTAGTTTGTGATTAGTAGCAAGTAATAACTAACAATAAATCTTTTTAAATACCTTTTAATTGTTGAAATCAATCTGGTGAAAGGTCACAGTATATATATATATATATACGTATTATGTAAATACAGTTTTTTAAAATGAATAACTCAATTGACGGTAATCAATCAGTACTTTCTAAGATTATCCAGTTCAAGTCCATCACGTTTATGATTTTTGAATTTATTATAGAAGCAGATTGCACAAATACCAAGTATTAATCCCACAGCCAACATACCTACACCCAAACCAACCAGGGTTCCTGAAATAGGTGATGACAGTTCATTACAGTCAATGATTTGTCTCATCTCCGGATTAGACTTAAATTATGAGGTCCTGGAACACCTACGATTTTGACTAAAGATTCAAATCCGAAAACGAAGGCTGGTGAAAACAATAAGTGAATATGGTGCTAGTACATGTAATAATTATGTTCTTCTAATAGTCAGATCAACTCAAGGTCATCCTAAATCAACTTTTCTAATTTAATCTTGTTGATTATATTAAAAAATGAAAAAATCTGTATTACCTGTATTTTTTGATGGTTCTTTAGTGGGATAGATATGAATAATTTTATTAGTTACTTCACTTCCACCTATAAGGGAAACATTCATTTATCCGTCTTGTTCCACGAAAGGGCGTGTCAATACGCTATGTAAAGAAAATCAAACATATAGCAACTGTGTTCCACTGAAAATTAACTACTTTTGACTCTCAGGCACAGAAAAATGCAGACCTCCATATACAAGTATATCTTAACCATGATCTCTCGCCAATATGAAATGTAATTGACATCGTTTTGCTCGTTTTGTGAATTATGTCCCCTTACCGTACCATCTTGAATAATGGTCACAATCTGCACTGTCCACCAACAAATTACTATCAGTTATGTTTTCAGAGCTGAGAGAGCACAGTTTCTTTCCAGCACAAATATCAAAACTATAGCACCGGAAGTCTTCTTCGTCTGAGCTTTCACATTCAGCTGCACAGGTTATAACGTCAGATATACTCATATATGTCAATGTACTGTATGGATTGTATTTGCCAGACATTCGCCTATATTTTCCTACAAAAACAAGGGTTAAAAACAACTCTTAACTTGAATTCAATCAACAAATATTAAGAAAATACGAATAGTAGATAGTCTGGTTAATGATTCCGTTAGACTTACCTAAAACTTTTCTGTCTGGAAGTTTGTGTGTCTTCAAATTTGGCTCTGAAATAGATTTGACAGTGTTGGATAATTGGACGGTTAACTCAACCACTACACATAGTAAAATGTTCTGATCTTTTTGCCAAAATTTAATAAAAAACAACAACAAATACTTATGAAACGTTTTGTCGTTACCTTTTCTAACATAGTGATCACACCCAACACTGTCAGTCAATAGATCAGGATTAGTTATATTTTCTGGACTAAGCGAACACAGTTTCTGACCAGAACAAATGTCAAAACTAAAACACCGAAAGTCTTCTTCATCATCGCTTTCACATTCTGCAGCGCAAGTAGTGGCGTCTGAGATGGTCATATATGTCAATGCACTATAGAGACTTGCCATTCCCGGTATCTTTATATAACCTGCTGAAATAAACAATGTGAACGTCGACATTCTATAATGAAAAATAATACGTTTGAAATCGATAAGAAATCAAATTTTTAAAAATTGACTCTTTTGTGATGAAGATACAGCGATTCCTCACAAGATATTGACTTACAGAAGGCTGGTATACACGGAAAATAACGAAACTGTTTGAAGTATTGTGTCTTTCAACTTACTTAAAATATCTGATGTTGGAGTTGTTGGTACAGTCGTTGACGATGATCCTTTGGTATTTGTTTCATCTGAAGAGACAGATGCAGAAGGGATGGGGGATTGAGATGTGGACGGAGTATGCACAGTAGTAGAAGAAGATGAAAAATGTTTGATGGTTCCTGTAGATTTTGGTGAGAAAGTTGTTGAGAAAGCGGTGGCCGTACTTTGATGCAATGATGTGGTTTGAGTTATCTCTTTTTGCGGATTAGAAACAGTATAGGATTTAAGAGATATGAGAGCTGTCAAATGGTGTGCGCTTTGAGAAGTGGAAGAAGAAGATGTTGTTAGGCGTGTTGTAGAAGGTTTGAATTTTTGAGATTGTACTGTGGTGGAAAAGTTGGTGTTAATGGCAGCGAGGCTGTTTTGGAACACCACCAAAAGTATAATCACCACCTTGAAAGAACATTTTTATAATATTACTATTTTAATAACACCAGGTAGTAAGACACAGTTTGCATCATTTGGATGGATCAACATCATAACATCAACAAGTATGAATTTCTAGTTTGTATAGACCACACAAACTTTGATGGTACCACAATATCAAGCTTTTAGTCTTTTTAGGTTTTGATAACCGTTAATTTGTATTAAATTGATAGGATCTATTGAAAGTTGCTATTGCAGTCAAGATATGAAAGTTCGTAAAAGTTTGACATTATGAAGATATAATGGTACACCAACCCAGCAAATATATTTACTTTAAGAGTTATGATCATCAAAATCTAAAAAGACTAAACTAAAAGTTCAGAATAGACCGTCTTTCCTAATTATTTACATTTTATTACAATGTGCTACCGTGGTTTTAAGATTTGGGTTTCAAATTGTGAAAATGGCTAAAAAAACCAAAACAATTAAATGTAAATGCTCTGTAAAACAGATCTTTTGAACTAATTTGGTTTCATTTAGGTTACGGTATGGTGAAATAATAGATTGTACAAAAACAGACAAAAACTCACCTTCATTTTAATGGAGGTGATCACGTTTTCCTCCCAATAGATATGTAATTCAGCGTGATAAAAATTTGTATGAAGGGGTGTATTCGGTATTATCTTTTTAAGATACATAAACGTATAGTGTATGAGATAGCTACAGATACATAGTACAACCATGATACGAGAATTTTATCTTATTTAACGGATATCACAGATTTGAACTGATACAATTGATAAAAATTTCATTTTTTTCAAGGATTATGTTGATCTTGTGGAAAGTGAAATGAATAATTGCCTAGATCTATACCTAAATAAACTTGTCACGAAAATCAATTTAAAACGGATTGCCTGCAATTAGTCTTTTCATCATCTCTGACAATCCCAATTAAAAACATTACAAAGCCGTCTTCCGTTCAATAAACGCGCTTTTTAAAGTTAAGGTTTTCCAAATTTATAGAAAATGGAAAGATTTTTTAATATTTAGTTATTATTTGAATGGTGATAATCGTGACAAATTAATGATCATATTTTTGCAGATAAATAGGGACAGTTTTTATCAAAATTTATCAGCTATTATCAGACGGTAGATAACTACACTCCAATATCTGCAGTCATCTAATTAGTCAAGATGGCTGGATCACCAAAACGCCTACCAATCTATTCTATTTTACAGGTAAGCAGCTTTATATTATGAAATTTTCTGTCATAATATTAGAAAGTTAAAGTTACTTGTAATCTTCAAATTTCGTATACATAGCTTATAGCTTCGTATACATTAAAGACCTTACTATTGACCTTCATCAGTGAAAGTCATTTTCTACCTTGTATCCTGATACATTCTATTATATTCTGATATTCTCACTGTACCGCACTAATACCAATCATTCTACAGGTAAAGCATGCCTCATACCTAATGACCTATTGCAGATCAGCAATATAATTCTGTACACATAAACAAAATTTAACATCATGAAGCGCTTTGGGTAAGATTTTTCGTTTATTTTATGGCATTACGGTATTATTATCATGTATTATTTTCATTGTAGATATACTTGGTTTCAATCCTGTGTCTACAATATGTTGTGGCAGATGATTATTGCAAAGCTACGCCGAATGCAACTCCAGGACCACAAGGTACGTCGTATTTTCAACAATGTATCCGTTTATTCCTCTATTATTCATTTCAGGGCCAAATTAGAAAAATTTTGCTTTATATTATGTAAATATACATTTTATGTTTTAGATCCACCATTACCAACTCTACCCAAATCGTTTCAAACTCGAATAGAAGCTAATATAATTGATCGACATTACACCATGGCAGCCGTGGAATATGTCGATGATGATAACAACAGAGCGGCTCTTAAAATGTGGAAAAATGGGGTCGAAACCGATGTCTTCTTCGATTATGATAACAATCAACTGTTTTCAATCGTTGGTAAGACTTTGCTATCATATAATTTGTACTGTTCAGAGGTGGCGTTATATGCTAAAGCTAATAAATGATGTAAAGGAACTTGATAAATTTCTTACTTCCGCTATCACTTACAAAGAATAGCCAAACAAAGCCAAAAGGGTCCACTCTGATTTCATAATATACAGTCGTTTAGGCTCAACTTTATGCGTGTATTATGTATTTGTATTCTATTTTCAACAGACAATATGTGTGTAGTTACCAATTTAAGTAGTGATCCTAATACAGTGATATTTGGAGGTGGAGACACTCCACCTGGTGGTATACCCCATGTCTATACAACTGCTGGGGTACTTCATTTTGCTAAACAATTCGGCGAGGTATGTGATTTTTTCATTTTTTCTTGTATGTTGATATATTATTAAATTCAGATCACAAAAGAACGGAGTTGTTGAATTTTGAAGACCATATAAATGTTCATTTATGTGGCTGACATTGTAATGAAATTTACCGGAACCTAACGGTTTTAGTTGAAAGATTTGCCAGTTTTTGACGCTTGTTAATATTAATTGGATTGATAACTAAAGTACCTATCTCTGTTATAAGCTTGTTTTGTAGCTTTTAATGTATGTAAGGATATTGACATACATTTTTTTTTTATCTAATTCTTCAAAGGTATATCAAGGAAAGGCTACTATAAGAGGTCAACAGGCTAATCAATGGCGCTCCTGTTTATTTTGGCCTAATGTGAATGCTAACTTTACAGTGGATTACTACTTTTCTGGTAATAGATACATGTAATGATATTTGTTTTCAAATTATCAAGATAAGTTTAAAAGCTTACAATTTTAAAGGTTAAATGATTAAAGGTTTCATTCTTTGAACACTTCTTCTGACGCTAACTTTCAGTTAGAATAATTTACATTGAACTAACTAGGATCACCACTAAATTCTTACAGATTGATCTTTCAATTATTTTTACATCCTCTCATTTGATTTAGATCCATCATGGAACACTTCATCAACAATGACTGCCGTGCCATTGAGAGCTGACGTTAATGGTGTTTATGTGATAGCCCAAATTGAACCCGTGTCATTTCATCACGTATATGATTTTATTGATTTTAGACCAACTGTACCTGATGACCCAAGTTTATTTGAGGTAAATAGTCAATAACTTACGAAAGAAAAACTCGTAGTCAATTGTTGATCTTTCAGACTTGACAGAAGAAAATTAAAAGAGCACTACTACTTAAATGTGGCTAAAAGATGACGATTTAATTATTACTTGAAATATACCTGTCTGGTTTTTGCATCCATATGTGGCTTTTATGATTTGCCATGATTGTAATCTCAGTGGGATCGAACCCGTATTTAATTTTCTATTGTAGACACCTCCTGGGGTATCATGTGGGGGTCGTAAGAAAGTTCGTGATATGCCTAAATTAAAGAATAGTTATTATTATCGAGAAGAAATTATTTCTGAAGACAGTCAGTCAATCACACAAGCAGATGTAAGTTATACAAATAGGCATGTGGTCGATTTGGCTATTTCCTGTAGTTTAATAATATAAAGCTGAATCTACCTTGGTATTGAATGCAAGATTTCGTTGTGTATTCTTACACTGACCTCTTTACTTCAGACATGTTACACTGGTTTGTGGTCTTTAACAACCAGTCTGTGGTATTCGAATATACTAGAATCACTGATCGGGGATGACAAGTTGGGTATAGTTCTGGCAAACAATGGCGGCCATTTAATACAATGATATGTTGCAGAGGGCCATCGGAACTCTCACGGTAGACAGTTTGGATTTGATAGTGAAATTTTCTTCAGATTATTTCCCTTTCTTTTACGTTTAATTTTTGGATACTGTAAGTATCTTTTATATCTTAGGTATGGTATAACTATGATTGGAAATTGGTCAGATATGATAAAAGAGCTCAGATAGCTCAGGCACCATATTGGAATTTGAACCCTATAACTGAAATACATGACTATAATACAGGTAAGTAAAACATGAACACATAACGGTTCAATCGATCTGTCTTAGTTACCAGATTTGGGGTATATCTGCAAATTCATAATAAAACATGTTAACAGGGGCCTGTTACTAAAGAGTAAGTGGGATCGTCGTTCCTAGTTAACATAAACCAGTTGATTTCTTAATAACATCTCCAGTTTACTTAATATCTTCTATCCACAGGTGTGGCCTATGCTATGGATAACGTGATAAAGAACTGCACTATAATGCCCATTGAGAATGCCACATGGGATTCAACATTTAACGGATCAACAAATTATATATATTTGAGAAATCCACAATCCTTATTCTTCTTGGACAGTTCTTATTCTTATTCTGGGCAGGTGAGCTAACAGATTGTATTCAAAAGAATGAAAACAGCAAAATAAAATGTTGATTGTTTTTTTTATTGACTAACCCGTCACATAGAAGCGTATTTTGTTCCTTGTTTCCATTGATATATTTCACAATAATTATTGTAGTAGAGCTTAAACTAAATAATGATTTTAGATCTTTAAACATATTTCAACCAAGATTTACATCTTTTTATTCTAGAGAAAAGCACGTGGAATTGATTGTGATGTATTTACTTCTACTCGAACAGATTTTGACAATTCACCAACAGTATTTGAGATGTACTTTTTATCGGTAATTCACTTTCTGTCACTTTACTATTAATTGGTTCTGGAAACAATTTGTCCAATATGCAGCTGTATGGCGTTGACTTTGTACTCAAAATATATTCTCTTCCAGTTTAGAAACGACAAAACAAATCCACATGCTGATCTAATCGTAACATTCTCGCACACTTAAAAATCTTGACCAGTACAGTACGTTGTATTTTCCTGTACAAATAAACGAAGATTGTAAATTGTACACAACCATCTTCTCAATCACGAAAGCGATTTGATTGGATTGTACGATAGCGAATACAATAAATCAGAGGCCTCGACAGAAAGTTTATGAACACCAAGCCATAATATTTACAGCCTTTCTGTCGAGAGCTCAGATTGACTGTATTCGCTAGAGTACAATCCCTGAACAAGTTCTTAATAGCTAGACACGGTAAGGTGTTGCGATTACAACTTACGGTAACGAAAGAAACAGCACAAATTATCTTTAGTTAGTTTTATGTCATTTATTCATTGTATATGATTTCAGGACACCTGGTATGCCAGTGACAATAAAGGTTTGGATCAAACGACAATAGATATACCAATACGACTTACTGTCACCGCAGCCAATGATGAGGTAATCATTCAATTATTAAATCAGGGCCCCTAACAAAAAATAAATATATACTGTGTGAAACTTTAATTTGTAATACTGCAACTTTTTATCGTTTCATCTTGTAAAAATGAAGCAATATTTTGGGCGTTTTGTGAGAAAGGTGTCTACGAAGTACTATGAACACAACATGTGAGTACGGGCAATACTCTCTCGTTTGAATAAGGTTGTTTTGATTAAAATTACCAAACGACTCATACGAAGCTATGTAGAGAAAATGAACTATGGTCCTATCTATCCACCGATGGACAACATGGTTTAATTGATGATTGTCCCTTTTCAGGCGTATCCTACTATTTATGAATTGTATGATTTTGATCAAGAAATTCCAGATATTCAAACAGCTTACGATGTTTCTAGATGTTATTCAGATATGGATAAGATAGATTTTAGAATAACGTTTCCAAGTGAGTACATATATATTATAATTGTAAGAACGTAATTGCACAACGTTTTAATTTTACAATCATATTTGGCTGATGAACTGTTTAGATCGACGACTGGTTTCAACTACAAAATTTGAAAATAGTTCAACTTCGAGATTGAATGGTAGCATTCTTACTTTATTGATACCTTTTAGCGATTGAATGGAACCTGTAAATGATGGCTTGTATTTTGCAGCTACTGCAGGAGAACTACTGAATGAATTTAGAGCAATATTTATAGATAAGTCTATACAGTTAATATCATCACTAGCGGGTACCCTGTCACTGGTCAGAATAACTAAAGCCGAAGTACATTGGAATGATAATAATGTATATTTGATAGCTACGTTATTGGATAAAGCACCACCAATAGGTAATGTCTTTGTTTGAATCTGATTCAGAACAAGATCAAATCGTGAAAATTGAAGTGGCCTGTAGTTTTTCTTATATTGACAGTTGATGTCATTTATAATTAATGCCACGGATCAGCAATTAATCAGAAACTAACTTTGACCAAAAGTAAGTAGAAATAGAAAAGTTGCTGCCGTTAAAGACTTCTCATGACATATTTATCTGCGTGTGTTGATTTCCTATTCAAACGGTCTTATAACTTGGTGTTTTGCGTGTAACTTTGTGTTTTCTTTTGTAGCTAAATTCCGAAAACAAGCTGGTAAAATCTATCAGTATAAAAACGCCATGCAATTACAAGGGGTACAAGATCCCGCCTCTTGTGCTGAACAGTGTGATTCGTCAGACCAGTTCACTTGTAATAGTTTTGACATTTGTGCTGGAAAACAAATCTGTAGTTTAAGTCAAGATTATGCTTCTGATGGATCTAAACTGGGTGATAGTTTAGAATGTGATCATTATACCAGTAAGTTGCTACAATTTAGTTTCGTTTGTATGCAACAAATATTTGTATGCAGTTAAGATTCTAATTTAATCACCATATAAATTAACAGCACGATTTTTGTTTGTGCAACAGTTCTGTGAATTAAAGATGTACCCGATTGGCTATTCTGTCTGAAGTAACATTTATTTATCTATTAATTTTTCGTTCTACAATTTGTGTACTTTTGAAAATCCAAAAAGGTAAAATTGGCATTTTCATTACCAGTGTAATTCGAATAGCTGTTAACTTATATCATTATTATACCGTTGCAGGAGTCTTAAATACTCGAGTTGATCAAGAAATCGCTTTGAATGATGCCTGGATTATTTTGACAGATCAGGTCGTTAAAGGAACCTTTCAATTTACTATTTTATTAGATGATAATACTGTAAGTTAATAAATACTGAAATGTTTCACTTCATATTTTCAAAATTGGCTTGTTATTAAACGTACACATGTTGAATTTAGCAAACATTTGCAATAAATTCTTTAACGATTTCCAATTGTCGAGAGGTGTTCTTATTGGTCATTGGTTCATGATTTATTCTCTAATTTGAATCGACTATAATCCTCATATCGATCCATCTGAAGGAACTTTACCAAAATGA
This sequence comes from Lottia gigantea, assembly GCF_000327385.1. Lineage (NCBI taxonomy): Eukaryota > Metazoa > Mollusca > Gastropoda > Lottiidae > Lottia > Lottia gigantea. Next base: position 475,393 of record NW_008709979.1, on the reverse strand, counting down.
CGTACATGTATGCTACGCGCTATCTGCTTTCAATACCTTATGCCTTGCCGAAGAATTTAGCTATAAACCATTTTCGGTGTATAATGTATATAGTTATTATTTCAGAAACAAGTTTTTAAAGCCTCTGACATTACATCTGATATTTTAAGAAATCCAAACAGGCAAGCATCAAGTAAGTACAGTTTAAAACTAAATGTGTATGCATTATTTGAATTTGATATATATTTTTATGATGTTGTATGGCGATGGAATATACATCGCAGTAAAGTAGCACAAGCTTTCTATCATGAAAATTCAATGGTTAAATTTGATTGCATTTACGGTGATTAAGAATTTAGAAATTGTTCAAAAATAAGTGTAAGGTGAAACCTCCAACCGAAGTTTTTTTTAAAGATTTACTTTCGTATTCCAGAAACGGCTTTACAACATTTTACCGGAAGTGCAAATAAGGAAGTCAAGGGTTTCGACGATTTGATTTTAACGGGGATGTCTGTAGACGATTGTGCTAATGAATGTTTAGGAGAGGTTATATTTACATGTCAATCATTTGAATATTGTTATGATACCGGATATTGCGTCATGAGTCAACAACATCCTGATGAAAGACCTGATCTGATACAAGCCAGTGATCACTGTGACCTGTATACAAGTAAGAGTTTTTTCAAATTTGAAATAATTATATGATATTATCTTACGAGAAGAAAGTAGGCATATACGTGTCCAAACTAAGTCGACAATTGTCAATAAGGTAGCAATTAGATGAGTCTGGTAGGTATCCCGCATAAAAATTGGAAACCCATGAAACATAAGCACCATTCGCCAGTCATCGCTTTCAAAATGCAGAATGAGCATCTCTGTTTTTTTTTTTCAGGACAATACACGGCCAAATTTACAGAAACACCAGGAGTGACAGTGCTCTCAGCTTCGGATACCATCTATCAAAATATTTTTACTGATAATCAATGTGCTAAACTATGTGTCGATTATTCAGAATTTGATTGTAAATCATTTGATTATTGTCCCAATATAAATACATGTTTCCTTGGTAAAAAAACATGTATTTGATGTACCAAAATCACAGATTAATAAAGATGTTAGATGCAATCATTATTCAAGTAAGTTATAGAATTTTTAACATGCCTACCAAAAGGAAATAATGTCGAGAGCTTTGTAAAGTCTGTACTGGAAATCGAGGTTTGGAGCCTTCTTGCATTTTCTGGCATTTATAGTATGGCAGATGCTTTTTACCAATCAATTAGTGTTACAAGATCTGGCCTTTGAGCCACAAAACATTTCTCATGCTCAGCTTAGTCTTTACTAAATTCATAATGTCCCTCGCATCAAGAGAATGTAAAATAATGTAATGTCATAGTGCAAGAAACATTGTGCAATAAGGAATAGATTGATATATTTTTTCTGTGACAGTTGTTTTAAATTTAAGTAAAATCTTACCAAAGTATGGTTAATTTTTGTATAGTTTTGTGATTTATGTCCATTTGTAGAAGAAAAAGACAATGGCGCAAAGTGCATATTCCGAAATTTTGAGGTTGTGCTTTTGGTTTATTTACAGGAAATTATGCCGATGACTTTAAAGTCAAAGCTAATAAACAGATATCATTGCGTGATAATAGAGTTATAGAAGGTATAAGTGCTGAACAATGTGCTAAATTGTGTGTTGAGGAAGAATCATTCTCATGTGCAAGTTTTGATTATTGTAGTAATATGACTAAATGTAGATTAAGCGATGCTGCAATGTCAGATGTAGGCCAAGTGACGGTCGAAACTTCAGCATATTGTGCTGTTTATCAACGTAAGTACCAAGTTTAGCTTTTTGAATAAAAATTTATTGGATATTTTGATTGATTTCTAATAACATGCAATGGAAATAAGAATCAAATTCACAAGAACACAACTTATGAATTTGGCATGTGATTGAATATAAAACTCATCAGTCCAATATTTGGACATGAGCTGCTCAAATAACATATTGTACTCTCAAATCACAATAAAATGCCTAATTTAATTTGTTCAATATATTTCAGGAATGTATTTCCCAGATGGATCATTATACACAAATACTAAATCTTCGGGTTATTCTGCTGGTAAGTGTTACAAAATATTGAGAGATGTTATGAATCAGATAGCCACTCGCTAAATCTAATGAAATAATTTTTCATGTTTGAGGAGATCAGAAAATTACATGTGTTTGAAATATACATCAAAATCAGTGTCTTATATAATTGTAGATCGATTCGAGGCTAGATATATCGTAACATAAATAAATTGAGGCTGTTCATGACAGTATACTGATTATAATTTTATATTGCAGGTGCTATGGGCGGACTTGGATTTGCTATGTTAGTAGTTGGTGCTGTACTTGCAATTGCAATATATTTCGGAATCGGGAAAATGCGAGGAAAGAGTTTCGATTCTATGACCATTTCATTTAAAAATATGGAAAACAGTGATTAGTTTGTTTGTATTGTCGTGATAATGAATCTTTTACTTTTGTAAATAAAATGTTTGAATAGAATATGTGAAAAAAGATAAATTTCATATTGCCAGAAAAAAAAGAGTGAAAAACTTATTGACAGTGGTCCACGGTCCGACGATTCCTTCCCTTTACTCACAATAATTCCCAATAATTCCCAATAATTATGACGGATCATAAACATGAGATCTTTGAGATCTCAAAGAAGGCTTTCACTCTGGAAACTGGGACTATGTTTAAATATTTTTGAAAGAAACAATTTTAACAAATCATAACTATATAAATAACAACAAGACATAAAATGTCAGATAACAAACAAGAAAAGCGGACATTCATGGCTTCTGTACAGTCAATTCTAAAACAATTCTGATTCAATCATAAGTAAATTCACTTTTTATATTATTATTAACAAATTATAACACGGAATGAATAAAAAAAATAACAAAAAATATCACAGATCACATAAAGGGTAACAAGAAATATTAAAGATTGAATAAATAATAACAAAAAATATCACAGATTGAATAAATGGTAACACCAAATATCACAGATTGAATAAATGGTAACAAGAAATATTACAGGTTGAATAAATGGTAACAAGAATTATCACAGATTGAATAAATGGTAACACCAAATATCACAGATTGCATAAATGGTAACACCAAATATCACAGATTGAATAAATGGTAACAAGAATTATCACAGATTTAATAAATGGAAACAAGAAATAACACAGATTGAATAGATAATAACAATACATATAACAGATTGAAAAAATAGTAACAAGAAATATCACATATTGAATAAATAGTAACAAGAAATAACACAGATTGAATAAATAGTAACAAAGAATATCGCAGAGTGAAGAAATAAGAACAAATTATATCACAGATGGAAAAAATGGTAATAAATTATATCACAGATGGAATAAATAATAACAGAAAATATCACAGATGGAATAAATAGTCACAGAAAATATCACAGATTGAATGATAAGTAACAAGAAAATATCACAGAAGTATACGTATTAACAATAAATATCACAGAAGAATAAGTAGTAACAATGAATATCACACAGTAAATAGATAGTAACCAGAAATATCACACATTGCATAAATAGTAACAATATATATCACAGATTGAATAAATAGTAACAGGAAATATCACAGATTGAATAAATAGTAACAGGAAATATCACAGATTGAATAAATAGTAACAGAAAATATAACAGATTGCATAAATAGTAGCAATAAATATCATGGATTGAATAAATGGTAACAGGAAATATCATGGATTTTATAAATAGTAACAATAAATATCACAGATGGAATAAATAGTCACAGAAAATATCACAGATTGAATGATTAGTAACAAGAAAATATCACAGATTAAATAAATTGTTATAATAATTATCACAGATAGAATGAATTATCACAGATTGAATAAATAGTAACAATAAATATCACAGGTTTAATAAATAGTAACAAGAAATATCACAGATTGAATAAATAGTAACAATAAATATCACAGATTGAATAAATAGTAACAATAAATATCACAGATTGAATAAATAGTAACAGGAGATATAACAGACTAAATAATAAGTAACAGGAAATATCACAGATTGAATAAATAGTAACAATAAATATCACAGATTGAATAAATAGTAACAATAAATATCACAGATTGAATAAATAGTAACAGGAAATATAACAGACTAAATAATAAGTAACAGGAAATATAACAGACTAAATAATAAGTAACAGGAAATATCACAGATTGAATAAATAGTAACAATAAATATCACAGTTTGAATAAATAGTAACAATAAATATCACAGATTGAATAAATAGTAACAATAAATATCACAGATTGAATAAATAGTAACAGGAAATATAACAGACTAAATAATAAGTAACAGGGAATATCACAGATTGAATAAATAGTAACAAAAAATATCACAGATTGAATAAATAGAAACAAGAAATATCACAGATTGAATAAATAGTAACAGGAAATTTTCACATATTGAATAAATAGTAACAAGAATTACCTTAAACTGAATAGATAATAACATATTTACACGAAAAATCACGGATCTGTTTAAATCAAAATTAGAAAATACAAATACAGCGTTACAATTCGCTCTCTTGAAAATGAAATGACATTCTCACAATCACTGAACATATTATTTTGTGTCTATGCTACAGGTTTCAACCCCTGTCACAGATCTAATTCCTCAAAGGTAATATTTTTGGTTTCCATTTTATATTATTTCTTACATCATCATATTTCATTTAAAACGTCAACAACAAATGCACAAGCTAACAATAGTAATTGTTATTAAATTGTAGTAATTAATTCTGTAAACATCCTCTTCCTATTGGTGTCTGTTGTTTTCTGTTATATTGATTTTATAACTTTCTTTGACTCTTCCTGATAATCATGGTACATTTTTTCTATCATATTGAGATGAGTTTTCTTGAGGACTTCAACAACAGACACTAAAACTTGTCGAGAGATCTGATATTTTATAGTGCAGTTGACAATAATATTAATCTTGTTAACAACTGCAGATTAAGAGATTATCTCAGATTAATGATTGATAGAAATAACAATATTATAATTGACAAGTGAAAACAACAAATGGTTGTCTAAACAATCATAGAAATTTGTCAATCAACGACAACAATCTGGTAACTATGTTTTTGTATTGCAACAAATGTTCTAAGATATATTTGAACAGATCTGAATTTTAATGATAATTCTATGCTACTATTCAAATTAACCGTTACATTTTATCCTAAATGAATCGACAACGAAATTTTATGTTTTTGTCTGTTAGATCAGTGATAGTACAAAATTACTTTTAAGTTACAGAAAATTCAAAACCAATATTAGTTACAATCGTTGAATATTTTAATTGTTCATTTATTTTGTACTTTCGTATTCTGTAAAAGACAAAAATTCAATCATTGATCTGAAGACATAAATACTCCTCAATGCATCATTATCTAATTAATGTAAATTCATTTAATCTATTTTTATCTTCAGTACATCAAAACGTATTATTGGAATAAATCAAACCCTAATCAAATATCAAACTAAGACCATAGTCAGACAATTTATAAATATTAATTAAATTAAATCTTCTCACACAGTTAAAACTCCTATCATTAACAAATAATTAGAAAATCTTTAATCATGATTGTCTTGTTTTACCGACAGAAAATCAACCAGTCGCCATGAATTTACCATTGATAAATGTAAGCATGCTGAGATCAAATGAATCTATTGAAATAATATAACGAGCGTAATGTCTTTATTTTGAAGGTTCTTTTATAGAAATACAAAAATATTTTCTTTAATAAAAACAAATATAGATTTAGATATTTAAATATTTTCCTTACAAACTACATGATATTTCCACAAAATATAAAAGTTTCCGAGAAAGGCCTAGTTTTGCACTTTACTGATAATATAATGCATAGATAAAGAAATTGTAAGATCCAATTATATGAACGATTATTTTCAAAGTCTAATGTCAATTGATGTCTGTAGCTGACAAAGATTGCCATGTAAGATAAAACAACAGATAACAAATTTACAATAAAAACACTCATCATATCAAGTTAAAACAATAACTCAAAGAACACAATCTTGTGTACAGTTTCCTCTTTATTAAATAATGATATGATATTAATAATAGCTTTATTCAGTGATAGACCCATAATACATTCATACAATATATAATAAATATGTATATAACTAGTGTAAAATAAATATATTGATAATTGATAACAAAGTTGTGAGGGGGACGAATAAACAACGATATTTAATTCTGATCAAGAGTTTCTTAATAGCAGAACTGCCTCTATATATTTGCCAACTGATAATAATTACGATCTATCTGTTGAGGTACATGTTTTGTGTAAAAGGTTTCCGTCATAGTAGTCTCAGATTTTCCCGAGAGAAAATGAATTCTTATATTATTTAAGTGTTTGCATGTGAACATGAAATGATAAGCAGTTTCGTTTCCACACTTACATAAAGGACATGTCGGGGGGGTCCTACAAATACCTCTCTTATAGAGGTTTTCTGACAGGGGTAGTAAATTTAAACGCAGACTGGTAATATTTCTTCTCAATTTAATACCTATATGACACGTCAAATAAAATTCCAGCCTTAATTCTAATTTTAAAAAATTGTACTCGGTGAAACTAGTGCGTGACATGACCTTAGCTGACCACTCCTGAATATGAATATTCTTACATTCCCAATGTTTTCAACATAAAACATTAAGGCGAAGCCAAGGGAAAATAACAGCATTCACTGATGAGTTACCTAAGTGGTCCGACTTATTTTGATTTTGATCTAAACTTTTTAATATCAAGTACACCTGTATTGGATAACGTTCAATTGGCATATTAACTAAGGTAAGCCAGTATTTCACACAGGATCTCTTTATTAAAACTTATATTTATCATAGTATGAATACATATTAACGCTTTTCTTATGCGGGATAACAATCTAAAACATGTACAGATATATTATACCATGGTGTTATTCAATATAAGGTTAATCATTATTTCAGCATATATCAGTAGAAATTGTTTTCGACTTTGTTTATTATCAATGATTGACATTTTTTTCTTGAATCGGTTAAGGCAACCTTTGTGGATTTTACTGGTCAATTGATAGTGTTATTGCCATTAATCAAAAAGCTGAAATAATCTCTTAATCTGTTTTTAATAAGCTTAACATTTATATCAACAAAACTATAAAATATCAGATTTTCTTGGTAGGTTTTAGTGTCTGTTGTTGAAGTCCTCAAGAAAACTCATCTCAATATGATAGAAAGAATGTACCATGATTATCAGGAAGAGTCAAAAAAAGTTATAAAATCAAGATAACAGAAAACAACAGTCACGTATAGGAAGAGGAGGAGGATGTTAACAGAATTTACAAGTTGTCTTATAGATACTATTATAGTGTATTTTACGTTATGAAAGACGATGACATGTTTTTTGCAATTCTGTGTTAACTAACCAGAGAACGAAAAGAAATCAGTATATTAGACATGTACCAGAAGATGAAATCGTCTTCTAAACATATTGCAAAGGGTTTAAAGGTAAATGCTAAAAACATTACAGAACATCAGAACAAAACAACAGTTACAGTGGACATTCTGAAAAATAAAGGTTAACGAGCCCGGTTATAGAGACACACAATGTTTTCTGGAATTGTGTGTACATTATTTTAATTTCCAAAGATGTGAGTGAAGAGTTATGCTGTGTATTGCTTTATAATTCAATTAATCTGAGCTTTTGACCTTTATTTCTTTAATTTCCTGTTACTAGTTATTCAATCTGTGTTATTTCTTGTTACTATTTATTCAATCTGTGTTATTTCTTGTTACTATTTATTCAATCTGTGATATTTCTTGTTACTATTTATCCAATCTGTGATATTTATTGTTACTATTTATCCAATCTGTGTTATTTCTTGTTACTATTTATTCAATCTGTGATATTTCTAGTTGCTATTTATTCAATCTGTGATATTTATTGTTACTATTTATTCAATCTGTGATATTTATTGTTACTATTTATTCAATCTGTGATATTTATTGTTACTATTTATTCAATCTGTGATATTTCTTGTTACCATTTATACAATCTGTGATATTTCTCGTTGCTATTTATTCAATCTGTGATATTTCTTGTTACTAGGTATGCAGTCTGTATTATTTCTTGTTACTATTTATTCAATCCGTGATATTTCTTCGTACTATTTATTCAATCCGTAATAATCATTGTTACTACTTATTCAATCTGTGATATTTCTTCTTACTATTCATTCAATCTGTGATATTTCTTCTTACTATTTATTCAATCTGTGATATTTCTTCTTACTATTTATTCAATCTGTGATATTTATTGTTTCCATTTATTCACAATATGTAATATTTCATGTTACTATTTACCTATTCAGTGATATTTATTGTTATCATTTATTCAATCTGTGATATTTATTGTTACCATTCAATCAATCTGTGATATTTATGGTTACTAACTGTGATATTTCATGTTACTATTTCTTCAATCTGTGATGTTTCTTGTTACCATCTATTCAATCTGTGATATTTATTGTTACTCTTCATTCATATTAATTCAATCTGATATATTTCTTGTTACTATTTATTCAATCTGTGATATTTATTTAAATAATTATTCCAACCTGTGATATGTAATGTTACTATTTATTAAATCGTTATTTTGCATCCAATTTGTGTCACGATATAGGGATTCTGTACTTTCGTTTATATGATTAAATAGTTAACTTCTGGAACACCTCGAAAGCTACTTATTTAAACTCCAAACACCTACACTATATTTGCTAGTTGCTCTTCCGTTATATTCTGAGCAGTCTCCATAATATTGATTTCGTCGATCTTTTCTCCAAATTAAATAAATTCAGCCTGTCTTAGTGAAGATATTTTCCGCTCTCGGCTTTTAATACAAGCCTGGAGGTACGGACAATTCCAGCGTTTCTAATCCTACCCAGTGTGCATCTTGGCCAGCATATCTGAATCATTGACAGCTATAATCTGCATTATTATGCTACATATATTTTATTTTCGGACCAAAATCTTAATCTACTTTAAAAAAGGGGTAAACCATATTCTGCGAACAAATTGAATTGACATTTTATTGTCTCCATTGTAGTTTAACAAATTTTTTGGACCACGAAAACATTTTATGATGATTGTATTGCTATTTTTTTAAATCTTTTGTGTGTCTGATCTGCATTCTTTTCCAGAAACTAGGCAAGGTTTTTATGTGACATATTGGAGAGTTTTCAACGAGATTTCTGAAGAAGTTATAGATGTTGAATTTAGTGTTTTAACAGGGAAACAGTCGGCATAGTAATTACTGGTCAATGTCCTGTATACTACAGTTTCGTTTTGATATCGTGTTTAAGGACTTGTTAGAGCGTGGCATGTAGGACTGTTTCTTGATAACGTACCGAATTGTGTAATATCGAACCAGGAAGAAGTAGATAGAGTTGGAGAATTCTTGTGTATCGCGATATAGACAATTTTTTATCACGATAGATTCAAATATCGTGATATAGAAAACATTTCCGGAGTTAAACTCTTTCCAATGTTATAAAGTATCTGTTATTTTTTTTTTTTTTTTTTGTTTCTGCTTAAAAGTATTTAAAAACTGGCCGATGAGGTCCAAGATCGAAGACACATTGTCAAATTTTTGCAAAGTAATCCAAGCAATTTGGTCATGAGGTTCATGAGATTGTCATTCAGACACATCAAAACTAAAGGTATCTAAGTGTTGCATTTCCGTTTTAATGCATAGGATGCACATTGTGATATCATTCACTTATCAAACTCTAACGTTGACCAAAATGCAATAGTATGAGATATAACATGTAAAGAACATAATCATGCACAGCTCTCGAAGAACTAATACATTGTATGAAGGGAATTCATGGGAAGAAAGACATTGAATTTCTAAATTCTGACCAACCTCCACGAAATGCCACAAAATGATCCTGGTGAGATTCACTAAATGGTTATATGCTTACTTGAACAATAAAGCTGCGATACAACTGTAACTAAAAGTGTTTCGAAAACTGATAAGCATAAAATTAAAGATTGAATTTAAGATAAATTGATGAAGTTGGTCCACGTTTAAACTAGCTCAGTGCTGTTATCTCACGATATCGTCTCTTTTACGTCTGATATCAATATTCCCACTATTTCTTATGTTTTAAAGTCAAAGATTCTACATAAGATGCTTTGATCGGTTAGAAATACCGTAACTAGATCGGGACTGTGGCAGAAAATTTGTTATAATACTATGGAGACGAAATATATCAGAAAACACAATTTTCATTATGATAAACCTGCTGCTGCAGTGGGCGACTGGAAGT
>NW_008709979.1:456901-458005 GCF_000327385.1 Lottia gigantea | reverse complement strand
CATACCAATTCTGAGACGAATTTTGGTCAGTATTGAAAATATATGAAATATTACACAATCTTTCTGTGAAAAGCATTTTCGAAAATTGAAAAATCAGGCATAAATGTTTACAAATTTATACGAATAGATGAGATTGCTGATGAACATGTATTTGAAAAGTGAAACAGGGATCTGAAATCAAGTTCTTTCTGCAGTAAATCTAAACAATTAGTTTAATGATTCGCTTCAACATTGAGAATAAATAGCGATACGTTCCCCAGATATGTGCATCATAATTGTTGGTAATGTTTCAGATTGAAAATCTTGAACTGGACGATCAAGTGATCCGAATCAAAGTGAAGAATTATTTAGATAAATCTGGTGCAACATCACGCTGTTCTTTTTGATGATCCGCGGCAGTAAAACGGAGAATGAAATACGTTGTATGCTTGAAATCTCACATCCCTGTTTTTTATGTCATGACATTATCTCATCGAACTATGTTGAGAAATGTAGCGTCATTTATACATGTGATGTGATAATTAAAAGTCTGAGTGATATTAGTGGAAATATAAGTACAAGATTCAAATGAGAATTGAAATGTTGCCAAGTCTTAGAATGCTTGCCGCTCATGGTAGAAGTCCCGGGTTCAAATTGAAATTCACATGTGCAGAAGAGTGGGATTTCATTGCATTTCAATTAGTACACGATTTCCCTTCAAGTTAAACAATATTGTGTTACAATGATCACTTTCATCAAATACCAAAAGTTGACAACATTCAAGACTGTTCATCAAATTCACACAATAAACTATAGTGAAATATTTCAAGACTTACTGGCTTTTCTCATCATGTGTAATAAATCTGTTGTTTTTACCTGAAAATATGATCTTTAATTTAATTTCTTCATCTTCAGTTTTGTTGTCTAAAATATTGATGATTATAACATTTATGAACAAGAAAAGTTCAATAGCGGCACCAAAACACGTCAAGTCACATTATTTCTGAGTGGTATTAGAGAAGGTTACAACTACAACAATACATATGGTCATCAAAGGTATTCATTGCTGTCTTAGCGATGAATTTAAAAGGAGGTCCACTGAATATCAACTGAAATGTTAGGTAT
>NW_008709979.1:451417-452898 GCF_000327385.1 Lottia gigantea | reverse complement strand
TCTCAACTATGAATTTACCCACAAAGCCTACGTCTTTTCTATTCAGGCCTATCACATAGTATCTTAAAATGACGAGTCGTCATTTTAACAATCCAACGCAGATAGTTCTGGAAACATATGGATTTGTAGGCTCGAATTTTGACGGTGAGTTGTGAACTTTATTACTTATTGGTTTAGCTACTAAAAAAAATGTGCACCTGTCCCTGTAATATAGAATGTAGGACACGGGACCCTTCTGACGATAGGCTAGCTCAGGCCCATTTATCACATTCAAATTATTTCTTCATTAATGCTCTCGATATTAAAATAAACGCAGGGTTAGGTTACTTTTACCTGTAGGCCTTGCTAAAACACTTTCATTAACATTGACACCGCCATTTTGAAATCCAAATGATGCATTCACACTATTCAGAGCTTTAACAGTATTATCATCCTCCCGATGACGAAGCCTTATTGGCAGCGGGATGCTTTCAGTGATCGTTTTATCAATTCGTCTATAGATGGTTTTTAACCGCTTCACATTTCGTGGTCATGGAATCATTTTCAAATTAACAGAAAGTTGAGAAAGAACTAAAAGGAATGGTGGTGGATTTAAGTTGCATTCTGGCACAAAAAGTAAAAATAAATCATGATCAAATTCGATGATAATATTATGTCTTGATAACAAAGATAAAACTAGAGCCACTCGTGGCACAGAATGGGACTTTGCAAATGTAGCAATTTGCTAAAGACCCCGAAAAAATCAACCATCGGCGATAATTGGGTCAAGCGCAAGAACAAGTCTAAAGTTGATAATTTTTTATTTTTTAGAAGATTCTAATACGGGAAGTAGACGTCAGACCTCACAAATGAAAGTATCAGCAGACAGCCAAGATCAATGACCTTTGATCCTGTAAAGGAGAAGGCTTAAAAAGGTCAAGATCAAGATATATACGCCATTAAAATTTCAAATTGCTAACGACTATAAAACCAGAAGTTGACTTAGAACAGCAAATATAAAAGTATAAATAGATAGCCAATGCCAATGACGTTTGATCCTACAAAGGTCAAGGTCAACAAAGGTCAAGGTCAAAAATTGAAAATTTTGAATTTCCAAAACCTGTTCCTTTTTTTGAACTATGAAGCGGAAACAACCAAAATTCTAAGACAAAGTGGCTTAAAATATGAGGTAATTGTGTAAAAAGTTCCATTTTGAACAAATGTATACTTTGCGAGTTACGCACCTGGCCAAAAATGTCAATAATGAGTAATTTACCCCGAAAGTGCCACGCCCAACTCAATTTTTTTTGAATAAGTTAGTCAATATTCAAAATGTTACGTTATGTTCCAAATGTCAAGTTCCTACATAATAGAGGTCAAAAGATATAGGTCAACAAAAGTCAAAAAAGGTCAAAATAAAACAATGAAAATATCCAAATGTTAAAACCCGTTCCTTTTTTGAAACTATAAAGCTGAAACAACTGAGCTGTTAATACATACTG
>NW_008709979.1:449739-450871 GCF_000327385.1 Lottia gigantea | reverse complement strand
GATCAGCATTGAAGACCTTCTTTAATTTTCTTTGAAAGCTGTTCTTTTGATGGCTTTTCTTTTTAGCATCTGTTCATTGCGCAGTTTTGTCCGTAAAGAAATAACTTCCTGCTCTAATGATTGTATCCTCTTTGTTCTCTATATACGGCTCTGACAATTGCCATGATATGTCTTATTGGTCTGTAGCCTTATATCTGATAAAAAGTGTTACCTCCCTTTAATCAGTCAGTCCACTTCATACCTATCACATGATACATCACATGTCAGTTGTTGTTACCGCCATTTTGCTCATATACTTCTATTCAATAAAACCCAGATTATATCCTGATATTAATGTCGTCTAATCATAACATGGTGTCAGAAGTGTGTCTACACTACAAGTTCTTGTCATGGATACGTTGAAGCCGCTAAGTGGTTTAGAATTAAAGGGAAAGTGGACTGAAAACTGGAAAAGATTTCTACAAAGGTTTGATCTTTATTTGACATTTTGATAGCCACAAGAGTCAAGAGCTGATACCAAGTCTGAAAAAGGGCTGAGGATATTTGGCACGGCATGGTAAATAATTATTTGCCACAGGTTTTCATTATTTGCCACTTGTCTTCATAAATGATGAAATAAACGATATTTTTACACGAAGATGGACGTCTTTCGATTATTTTAACACATTTGGATGAATAACGGAGACATAATTTAATCAAATGGAAGCAATTATGACATCATTAAATTACGAAAATAAACAGCATATATTGATCATAAACAATGTAAATAGTAGTCAAATGAGTAGTCACGGTATTGATTCAAGTAAAAAAGACCTACTGTACCTATAAAATAGTGTATCATTAACAAATGAGAATACATCGATAAGCAATAATTACAGTGGTGTAACCTATTTTCGTGGATATAAGGATTCAACACTGAATTTCGTCAAAGTTAAAAAAACGAAAAAAAATTTGTATGTATTAGATGTTTCCTCAGATATTCTACAAAATAATAAAAATTGGTTTGTTTCGATTTTCTTTATTAATCCTTCACTTTGACCCATATTTCATGAGGAACCAACTCGGTAACGGCGGCAGAATGCGACACCTATTTTCGTGTACAATGTTTGATCTATAAATAAGTCTATAAAAA
>NW_008709979.1:448253-449689 GCF_000327385.1 Lottia gigantea | reverse complement strand
CCGTTCCTTTTTTGGAACTATAAAGCTGAAACAACTGAGCTGTTACACAAACTGGCCAAAAGGATGAGGTAATTGTGTGCAAAGTCCCTTTTTGAACAAACGCATCCTATGCGAGTTATGCCCCAGCGGCAAAATGTAAACAATTAGTAATTCAACCCGGACGTGCCACGCCCACCCCAATTTTTTTGTCATAGGTGAATTCATATTCAAAGTGTCTAGTTGTATTCCAAATATCAAGGTTCTTCATAGAAAAGGTCATAAGATATACATACACGAAGATCAAAAAGACACAAATATGGTAAAACTAAACTCAAATTTGAAAAAATCACGAATTTCAATTTTGCTTTAAAAAAGCAATTGTTCTATATCTATGTAAAGTGCACGAGAAGCACATTAGAAAACCGAAAAAATTAACCCTCTAGGTTAATTAGGTCACGTGCTAGAGCAGTCCAAAGTTGCGAATTTGGCTTTTTACGGATAGCTATAAAACCGGAAGTACATGTCGGAGGTCAAAGGTCAAAGTATCAAATGATAACCAAGGTCAATGACCTTTGACCCTATAAATGTCAAGGTCATCAAAGGTCAAGGTCACGAGATATACGCCATCAAATATTGAAAAAATTCAATCGCAAATTGCAAAAAAGCAAAATCGAAATTCAAAAATCGGCTTCCTGCGATCTCTCTTAATTTTTATGTTCTTTCATTTGACACCAAAATTTTGAAATTCGGTTCAGCCAAATTGGCTGAAAAAAAATCGAAGAGTTTCAGGGAAATCAAAATGGCGGCCAAAGTTTCACGTCTGTTCCGGATTTTTTTTTCTTCGTTTTTTTGTCATAACTTTGTCTATCTATAAGCATAAATTTTTTTGTCCTATACAAATTACACCGGAAGATATTCAACCGGAAGTGAACATCGATTTCCTGTTTAAACCGGAAGTGAAATTGAAAATTTTACTGTACCATTTTGTTTACTTTCTTAAACTGTCTTTGCTCAATTTTTTTTCAGATTAATCAGACAAAAAGCAAAAAAAATGAAAAAAATGCAAAATTTGGCAAAAAAAATGTCTGCGACAAATTTTCGAATTTTGAAATTTTGAAACCGCTATTCTTTCAGATTTTGCCAGTAGATTCCAAAAATGCAAACCCAAAGAAAATCGACCGAAAAATACGACTTCTAGAGCCGATTAACTATTCTTGCTCATATTGAACTGTGGCACTTCCGGTTTTGCAAAAAAGATCCAAAATATATTTATGCACATCGTCGCCTATATCTAAGGTTCGTGAATATTGAATGGTTGCTGCAACTATTGTAGTCTAAGCTCAGGAAGGTGTGTAAATTTCGAAAAAAAAAAAAAAAAAAAAAAAAAAAAAAAAAAAAAGAATTGACATTTCGATAACAAACTGGGACTTTGCTGAAAGCAAAGTCCCACAATGACG
>NW_008709979.1:445139-448203 GCF_000327385.1 Lottia gigantea | reverse complement strand
TAAAGATAAAAACACCATATAACAAAATTTTCAATAAAAACACTCATCATTTCAAGTTAAAACAATAACGCAAACAACACAATCTTGTAAACAAGTTTTCTAATCTCTTTATTAAAAATTATACTCATCATAGTATGAATATATAATTTATTTCTTATGCATGATAACGATCTAAAACATGTACAGATATATTAGACCATGTTGTTATTCAATATAAGGTTAATCATTATTTCAGCATATATAATTATTAGAAATTGTTTCGGCTTTGTTTGTTATCAATGGTTACCTTTTTTTCTTGAATCGGTTGATGCAACTTTTGTGGATGTTACTGGTCAATTAATAGTGTTATTGCCATTAATCAACAATCTGAAATAATCTCTTAATCTGTTGTTAATGAGATTTACATTTATATCAACAAAACTATAAAATATCAGATTTTCTTGGTAGGTTTTAGTGTCTCTTGTTGAAGTCCTCAAGAAAACTCATCTCAATATGATAGAAAGAATGTACCATGATTAACAGGAAGAGTCAAAGAAAGTTATAAAATCAAGATAACAGAAAACAACAGACACCAACAGGAAGAGGAGGACTTGAGAGGATGTTAACAGAATTTACAAGTTGTCTTATAGATACTATTATAGTGTATTTTACGTAAAAGAAGATTTTTCTATTCTGTGTAAACTAATCAGAGAACAAAAAGAAATCAATAGATTAGACATTATCACATTTACCAGGAGATCTTCTGACCATTTTGCGGAAGGTTTAAAGGTAAATGCTAAAAACATTACAGAACATCACAGCATAACAACATTTACTGTGGACATTCTGAAAAATAAAGGTTGACGATTCCAGTTATAGAGACACACAATATTTTCTGGAATTGTGTGCACGTTATTTTAATTCCCAAAGTTGTGAGCGAAGAAATAGGCTGTACATTGTAAAATTCATTCAATTTGAGCTATTGCTCTTTAATTCATTAATTTCCTGTTACTATGTATTCAGTCTGTGAAATTTTCTGTTACTATTTATTTAATCTGTGTTATTTCTTGTCACTATTTATCTAATCTGTGATATTTCTTGTTACTATTTATTCAATCTGTGATATTTCCTGTTACTACTTATTTAATCTGTGATATTTCCTGTTACTATTTATTTAATCTGTGATATTTTATTTTATTTTTTATTCAATCTGTGATATTTCTTGTTACTATTTATTCAATCTGTGATATTTCGTGTTACTATTTATTCAATCTGTGATATTTATTGTTACTATTTATTCAATCTGTGATATTTCTTGTTACCATTTATTCATTCTGTGATATTTCTACTATTTATTCATTCTGTGATATTTCTTGTTATTATCTATTCAACCTGTAATAATTCTTGTTACTTTTTATTCAATCTCTGATATATCTTGTTACTATTTATTCAATCTGTGATATTTCTTGTTATCTTGTTACTATTTATCTAATCTGTGATATTTCTTGTTACTATTTATTCAGTATGTAATATTTCCTGTTACTATTTATTTAATCTGTGATATTTATTTTTACTTTTTATTCAATCTGTGATATTTCTTGTTACTATTTATTCAATAATCTGTTATATTTCTTGTTATTATCTATTCAATCTGTGATATATCTTGTTACTATTTATTCAATCTGTGATATTTCTTGTTACTATTTATTCAATCTGTGATATTTCTTGTTACTATTTATCCAATCTGTGATATTTCCTGTTACTATTTATTCATTCTGTGATATTTTTTGTTACTATTTATTCAATCTGTGTTTTTTCTTGTTATTATTTATTCAATCAGTGATATTTTTTCTTTCTTTTTATTCAATCTGTGTTATTTCTTGTTACTCTTTATTCAATCTGTGTTATTTCTTGTTATTATTTATCCAATTTGTGATATTTCCTGTAAATATTTATTCAGTCTATGATATTTCCTGTTACTATTTATTCAGTCGTTAATATTTCCTGTTACTATTTAATAGGTCTGTAATATTTTCTGTTACGATTTATTCAATCTGTGATATTTATTGTTACCATTCAATCAATCTGTGATATTTATTGTTACTATTTATTCAATCTGTGATATTTATTGTTACTATCTATTCAATCTGTGATATTTCATGTTATCATCTATTCAATCTGTGATATTTCTCGTTATCATCTATTCAATCTGTGATATTTCTTGTTACTATTTATTCAATCTGTGATATTTCTTGTTATTATTGATTCAGTCTGTGATATTTCTTGTTATTATTCATTCAATCCGTGATATTAATTCAATATGTGATACCCAATGTTACTATTTATTCATATGTTATTCATATTTCTTGTTAATATTTATTCAATCTGTGATATTTCTTGTTTTCCAATCTGTGATAGGCATTGTTACTATTTTTTTCAATTAATGATAAGTATTGTTTCTATTTTTAGTTTTCAATCCGGGATATTACCTTTTTTGTTTTTCTATCTACTCTGTGATATTGATTTGTACTATTTATTCAACCTGTCATATTTATTGTTACTACTTTTTTCAATAATATGTGATTTTTATTCAATTTGTAATCTTAATTGTAAATATTTATTCAATCTGTGATATTTATTGTAAATATTTATTTAAACTTGAGATTAAATCAGAGTTATATTCTGAGTAGTTTCCATAATATTGATTTTATCGTTCTTTTCTCCAAATTAAATAAATTCGGCGCCGTCTGTCTTTCTGCAGATATTTTCCGCTCTTGGCTTTTGATACAACCCTGGAGGTGCGGATAATTCAAGACAGGGCTTAGTATTTCTAATCCTACCTCAGACAATCGATATTACACAATTCGGTACGTTATCAAGAAACAGCCCTACATGCCACGGTCTAAAAAGTCCTTAAACACGATATCAAAACGAAACTGTAGTATACAGGACATAGACAGACCGACTGTTTCCATGTTAAAACACTAAATTCAACCTCCCATAACTTTTTCTAGAAATACTTTTTTTTTTAAAAAATAGCATTACAATCATCACAAAATGTTATAGTGGTCCAGACAACTTGTTA
>NW_008709979.1:423401-444739 GCF_000327385.1 Lottia gigantea | reverse complement strand
GCTTTTTGAGCGTGGCATGTAGGACTGTTTCTTGATAACGTACCGAATTGTGTAATATCGAACCAGGAAGAGGTAGAGTTGGCGATATGAGATTTTTTGTGTATCGCGGTATGGACAATTTTTTTTTATCACGATAGATTCAAATATAGTGATATAGAAAACATTTCCGGAGTTAAACTCTTTCCAATGTTATAAAGTATCTGTTTTTTTTTGTTTCTGCTTAAAAGTACTTTAAAAACTGGCGCATGAGGTCCAAGATCGAAGACACATTGTCAAATTTTGATGTTGAAAGAGCAAAGTAAGCCAAGTAATTTGGTCATGAGGCTGATGAGGTTGCGTTATTCTCAATCAGACACAATTCTATTTTCGTCTATCAAAACCAATGGTATCTACGTGTTGCATTCCCTTTTTAATGGATATGATGCACATTGTGATATCATTCACTTATCAAACTCTCACGAGGACCGAAATGCAATGTTATGAGATATAGCTGCTATAACATGTACAGAACACATCATGCACAGCTCTCGGAAGAACCAATACATTGTATGAAGGGAAATCATAGGCTGAAAAAGGTTGAATTTCTAAATTCTGACCAATTTCCACGAAATGCCACAAAATGGTCCTAGTGAGGTTCACCAAATGGCTATAGGCTTACTTGAACAATTAAGCTGCGATTCAACTTTAACTAAATAGCCCAGCATCGTAGCAAGTTAATGTCTTATGGCAAACCTTTAAGGGGTCATGTTACATATTTTAAACGGCCATTGTGGTTGGATTTTATAACATATACATATGTAATCCCGAAAATGTTTCGAAAACTGCATAAAAGCGCTAAAATCTTATGATATCGTCTCTTTTACGTCTGATATCACGAAATATCGTCACGATAATATCTCAACGGTATACCGGTATAGATATAATGCTATACCGTATCGTCCGCTGTTTTTCTCATACCGAAGAGGCAGTTATAATGTTTTACTTCTGGTTTCAATATCCCCACTATTTCTGTTTATAAAGTAACAGATTCTGATCTTCCAAAATTTAAATGTCTAGTTATAAAAAAAAAAGTACAGAATAGATTTATTATTATTTATTTATTTAGTTTACAAAAAATAAATATCACAGATTGAATAAATAGTAACAATTGATATCACAGACTAATTAAATAGTAACAATTAACATCACAGATTGAATAAATAATAATAAGAAATATCACAGATTGAATAAAAAGTAACAAATTGTATCACAGGTTGAATAGATAGTAACAAATTATATCACAGATTGAATAAATAGTGAAAAATCATATCACAGATTGAATAAATAGTAACTATTAATATCACAGATTGAATAAATAGTAACAAGAAATATCACAGATTGAATAAATAGTAACAGGAAATATCACAGATTGAATAAATAGTAACTACTAATTTCACAGATTAAAAAAATAAATTACAAGAAATATCACAGATTGAATAAATAGTAACAAAGAATATCACAGATTGAATAAATAATAACAAGAAATATCACAGATTGAATGAATTGTAACAAGTTATATCACAGATTGAATGAATTGTAACAATAAATATCACAGATTGAACAAATAGTAACAATTAATATCACAGATTGAACAAATATTAACAAGAAATATCACAGACTGAATAGAAAATAAAAAGAAATATCACAGATTGATTAGATAGTAACAATGAATATCACAGATTGAATAAACAGTAACAGGAAATATCATTCACTCAATAAATAATAACAGGAAACATCACAGATTGGATAAATAATAACAATATATATCACAGATTGAATAGAAATAACAAGAAATATCACAGATTGAATAAATAGTAACAAGAAATATCACAGATTGAATAAATAGTAACAAGAAATATCACAGATTGACTAAATAGTAACAAAAAATATCACAGATTGTCTAAATAGTAAAAAGAAATATCACAGATTGTCTAAATAGTAAATAGAAATATCACAGATTGTCTAAATAGTAAAAAGAAATATCACAGATTGAATAAATAGTAACAATAAATATCATAGATTGGATGAATCGTAACAATAAATATCACAGATTGAATAAATAGTAACAATAGATATCACAGATTGAATAGAAAATAACAAAAATTTCACAGATTGAATGAATTGTGACAAGTTATATCACAGATTGGATGAATCGTAACAATAAATATCACAGGTTGAATAGGTAGTAACAGGAAATATCACAGATTGAATGAATAGTAACAATAAATATCACAGATTGAATAGGTAGTAACAGGAAATATCACAGATTGAATAAATAGTAACAATAGATATCACAGATTGAATAAATAGTAACAATAAATATCACAGATTGAATAAATAGTAACAATAAATATCACAGTTTTAATAAATAGTAACAATAAATATCACAGATTGAATAGAAAATAACAAGAAATATCACAGATTGAAATGAATTGTAACAAGTTATATCACAGATTGGATGAATCGTAACAATAAATATCACAGGTTGAATAGGTAGTAACAGGAAATATCACAGATTGAATGAATCGTAACAATAAATATCACAGATTGAATAGGTAGTAACAAGAAATATCACAGATTGAATAAATAATAAAAATTAATATCACAGATTGAATAGATAATATGGTCTCTTTTCATTCTCTAGCTGGTCGTCGTTTCTTTATGTTAAAATCTCGGTATAGTTTGATTTACCAGGTTCGAGGGTAGGCTAAAGATTTCCAACCCCAGCTATGAGAGACTCATACCAAGTCGATGGTTTTCATTTAATTCTCTACATAGTCTGAGTTTCACACACTTTTTTTACCTATATCTACACAATATGATTTAAGATTCTTGGAAATTCTGTTCACATCCTCTGAAGTCCTCCTCTTCCTAAAGGTGTCTGTTGTTTTCTGTTATCTTGATTTTATAACTTTCTTTGACTCTTCCTGATAATCATGGTACATTCTTTCTATCATATTGAGATGAGTTTTGTTGAGGACTTCAACGACAGACACTAAAGCCTATCCAGAAAATCTGATATCTTATAGTTTAGTTAATATAAATGTTAATCTTATTAACAACAGATTAAGAGATTATCTCAGATTAATGATAGATAGACATAACAATTTCATAATTGATAAGTGAAAACAACAAATTGTTATCTAAACAAATACAACTATTTGTGAATCATTGAAAATCTTGTAACTATGTTTTTGTATTGCAACATATGTTCTAAGATATATTTGAACAGATCTGAACTTTAATGATAATTCTATGCTACTATTCAAATTAACCGTTACAATTTATCGTAAATGAATCGACAACGAAATTTTAGGTTTTCGTTTTATAGACTCACTGACAGTAGAAAAATTACTAATATTTCCAAGAATTACAGAAAATTCAAAAACGAATATTAGCTAATATCGTTATATTTTTGATTGTTCACTAATTTTGTTTTTTCTTATCCTGTAAAGGTCAAATAGCTCATCATTGATCTGAAGACATAAAGACTCCTCAATGCATCATTATCTAATTAATGTAAATTCATTTAATCTCTTTTTCAGTACATCAAAACATATTATTGGAATAAATCAAACCCTAATCAAATATCAAACTAAGTCTATAGTTAGACAATTTATAAATACTAATTAAATTAAATCTTCTCACACAGTTAGAACTCCTATCATTAACAAATAATTAGAAAATCTTTAATCATGATTGTCTTGTTTTACCGACAGAAAATCAACCAGTCGCCATGAATATTTTCTTTAATAAAAACAAATAGAGAATGTTCTCATGACAATGTGATATAAACGCAGTATTACATCGCTTATTTATCACTTTTTGTAATTCATCATTCATTAAGAAAGAAACGACTTTTTTGTTCTCTTGAAGCTTAGTGTAAAGGGGAATTAGAGTTTTGCATACGACCACTAATGTGCAATAAAAAGTAAATTGTAAGACAACTAATATAAATGACAACTAATGGCATTCTGTCGAAGTTTTGCCCCCCCCCCCTCCCCCCCACCCCGCCCCCTGCACGATAATCCAACACGCTAACCGCCGTGTATATAAAGATATAAATCTTCACTAATATTAACACCAGATGAGCTGACAAGCATGAAATCATGGGCTATATATGAAGATAGGAATTTATGAACTGGACAATTGTTAAACAAGGTACAAGTATAGTAGCCTATGGAAGGAAAATAAACAAGTACAGAATTCCCTTGTTTCAAAAATAGTTTCAAAAGAGTACAAAATCGGAGAAAAATAAAAAAAATAATTTCGTGATTTTATTTTATTAACATTTTATCAAAATAAATTATGAAATTTAAATCTGGACAGAAAGCAGAGTTACAACGCTGGTTACAAAACGGTGCATGTTGAAGATTTTGTTCCTTTGCCATTTGCTAAATCTTTTTCCATTCTGATAATTTCTTGAACACCGTTGTACATTTCCTTCACGGCGTCGATTTCAGAGATACCAAGTCTTCTCTTGTTTGAGATATCGTAAACCCCACCAACAGATTCTGTATGTTCTCCATGGATACCACGAGCTTGAAGCTTCAGTTTATCACAGATTTGTTTAAAATCTTTCTTGGCAGCCAAATTTGGTATTTTAATATGAACACTAGCTCTAAGTGTTGTACCCAAATTACTGGGACAGAACGTGAGGAATCCAAGACGATCTTCCCTGGCAAAACTCAACTTCTCACTTAAAATATTGATAGCCTTGACTAACCTCTTATAAACAGCACCTAAATCGCCTCCTTTCTGCATGGAAATAATTCTTAAATGATCTTCTTCATTGACCCAAACTAAGAAATTCTTCTCTTCATTAAAATAGATACCTCTACCGGTTGGCCAGTCATTGTACCCTCCTGCAGCCTTCAAAAATCTATCGTGATCATTAAACAAGAAATGATCTGCTGTTAACTGATCTTGCGTTTCTTTCCTCATTCCATCCAGGGGGTGGTATTGTCCCTTTAATTCATCACCAAGACTATTTAAAGCAGCAACAGAAATAGTTTCTATGTTTATTCGATCCCCTTTGGTTAAAACAGGTGGGAATGCAAACTCTTTGTGGCTTCTACCAACACGAATACGAGTAGAGACGATCATGTTCCCTTCTGGATCGAGATCTGGGAAAGGAAGATTTTCAACATCTCCTAAATCAAAGGGTGGATGAGAAATGGTATCAGATGACTTCAGTTTGTGGTATTCTTTAATAACTGGATCCAAAATATCGGCAAATACCGTATAGGATTCAGGGTCGGCTGCATAGATTCCCACTCCACTGTCTAGATTCATTACTCCCGAATAGATACAGTCCATTAGAGTTGCCCCATGACTGGTTTTCTTGTCCTTCAGTTTCCCCATCACCTCCTTAGTAAAATACTTCTTCATCAAGGACTTACAGTTGTCAGCTTTTGATACATGTTCATACATATCTTCCAGAGACTCGGGTTTGACTGAAAGTTCTTTCTCTTGTCTAATAATCTCTTTAACTCCATTGTACATCTCAGTTACAGCTTCTAATTCAGTAAGTCCCAATCTTCTCTTATTAGAAACATCATAAACACCACCAACAGATTCCGTGTGTTCACCATGGATACCTCTAGCTTGTAAATTATATGTGTCACACACTTCTTTAAAGTTGGGTTGAGCAGCTAGATTTGGTATCTTTACATGCACACTGGCTCTCAAAGTGGTACCAAGATTAGTGGGGCAGAATGTCAAGAAACCAAGTCTGTCATTCCTGGCAAACGACAATTTCTTTTCCAATGCTTTAATTGCCGTTACAAGACGTTTATAAACAGCGCCTAAATCACCTCCTTTCTGCATGGAAATAATTCTTAAATGATCTTCTTCATTGACCCAAACTAAGAAATTCTTCTCTTCATTAAAATAGATACCTCTACCGGTTGGCCAGTCATTGTATCCACCTGCAGCTCTCAAGAATCTATCATGATCATTGAATAAGAAATGATCCTCTGTGAGTTGTTTTTGTGTATCGGCATCCATGCCCTCTATTGGATGATAAGATCCTTTTAGTTCTTCTGGTAAACCATCAAAGGCTTCAGTTGTTTTCCTCTCCATCTCCTCTCTTTGCTCTTTGGTAAGTATGGGTGGGAATCCAAAGTTATCATGAGATCGTCCAACTCTAACTCTAGTAGAAACAATAAACTTTCCCTCGGGATCTAGATCCTCAAATTTCAGTTTCTCTGGATCACCAAGATCACAGGCCGGGTGCTTGATTGGTATGTTGTCAGGAATTTTGTGGTAATCCTTAATTACTGGGTCTAAAGTATCAGCAAACACAGTGTAGGCTTCAGGGTCACAAGCATAGATACCAACACCACTTTCCGGATTTTCAACACCAGATCGTATACAATCAGCTAAAGTGCCTCCTAAACTTGTCTTCTTATCTTTTAATGTTTCAAACACTTCTTTACTTAAATGCTTCTTTAGAAGAGATTTGCAGTCTTCGGCTTTCGACAGCTTTTCAAACATAGTTTCCATTTCTTCTGCCATTTTTAATCTCAGTGTGTTTAGAGAAAAAGAACGATACGTTTTGTACCGACGACGTTTTTCAAATAGTAGACTAAAAGTAGATTTTTGCACCGTATTCACACTGAACGTCGGGATTTTACAATAGCGACACTAGCAATGCGCTCTCTTATATTTGCTCGTTTAAGTCAAACAATATTAATATTAATCTTGTTAGAAACAGATTGAGAGATTATCTCAGATTAATGATTTATAGAAATAACATAAGTATAAGTATAATCATCAAATGGTTGTCCTAACCGATTAAAGAAAATTTGGCTACCATGGACAACAAACACACTCAATATTTTCATATTGACATAATATACACAAATGATTATACTGAATACAATTTAACTTTTTTAGATCGTTATCATTGTAATTTATATTCTGATAAAATGTAATTGAAAATAAGATATTATAGAACATCGTACACATGAAAATGTTTTAATGATAATCGTTCATATAATTGGACCTTACAATTTTTTTTATTATTGCATGATATTATCAGTCAAGCTCAAGCTTTCCATTATTCTATGAATGATATATAGATTTTGTTCTATATCTAAACTATACATACATTATGATATGTCTTTTAATACATACATTATGCTTATTATCAGTGGTGGTGGCAGCTTCCTGAACATTGAGGTACAAATAGTTGACAAACTGGCTCATTTTCTTCATCTTGTAGATCAAATGTGACTCATTAGTTGGGGGGGTGGGGGGGGGGCTTAGATTCCAAATAGGGGCTAGCCATTTCATATGCGGTCTGAATGTGTTTTCCTTCCAACAAAACTTAGAAGTGCATTCTGACACATATTATTCTTGGCTTAGAAATGAGGTTGGGGTGCAATTGGGATAACAAACTATATTTCTGTACCCTCTTTCCCATTGGAGTCAGCAGGTTTGCATTTTAAAAGTAAAAATGAATGGCGACTGGTTATTTTTTTTTTTGTCGGTAAAACAAGACAATCATGATTAAAGATTTTCTAATTATTTGTTAATGATAGGAGTTCTAACTGTGTGAGAAGATTTAATTTAATTAGTATTTATAAATTGTCTGACTATAGACTTAGTTTGATATTTGATTAAAATTTGATTTGTTTAAACCGATTGTTTTATGTACAGATTACTGACTGATATCAATAACCTGGCTATTGGAGTTTTTAATCTTTTCAGAACAATAAAGCACAAAACTGTTGACACTTTTTCATTTAGTAAATTGTTGTAGCGGTCTGTTTAAATATTTTTAGGTTCAGTTTTGTTCAAATTCATTTTGGAATTTTCCGTTTCAACACACGACCATAGTAACCACAACTTAATCAATAATGTACCAATATATGTATCTGTTTAGGTAACCATTTGTTGTTTTCACGTGTCAATTATGATATTGTTATTTCTATCAATCATTAATCTGAGATAATCTCTTAATCTGTTGTTAACAAGATTAATATTATTGTCAACTACACTATAAAATATCAGATCTCTCGACAAGTTTTAGTGTCTGTTGTTGAAGTCCTCAAGAAAACTCATCTCAATATGATAGAAAGAATGTACCATGATTATCAGGAAGAGTCAAAGAAAGTTATAAAATCAAGATAACAGAAAACAACAGACAATAATAGGAAGAGGAGGACTTGAGAGGATGTTAACAGAATTATTTACAAGTAATAATAAATATTAGTTTTAGTGTCTGTTGCTGAATTCCCCAAGAAAACTTGTCTGAATATGACAGAAAGAAAGTACAATGATTATCAGAAACAGCTAGAGAAAACAACAGACACCAATAGAAAGAGGTGACTTGAAAGGGATGTTTCCAAAATTCACAAGTTGTCTTAGTTACTATTAATAGCTTGTCTATTTACGTTATCAAAGATTATTGTGATGTTTTTGGCGTCTGTGTTATACATAACAAGAAAGCCATTTTAGTAGATATTGAAATATGTTTGAAGTTGAATTCTACCAGAGATTTTTTAACCTAGACACGTCCAGTCATAAGACCAGTCATTAGAGGACGTATTTCTAACACAGACAATAACAAGTACAGCAGCTGTAATCATTATCTAAATATATTACAAAGGTTTAACAGATAAATGCAAATTAAAACAGTACATAAGAACATTTACGGCGGACATTCTATAGTCGACGATTGACTAACCCAAGAATAGAGACATACGAAGTGAGCGAACTTTAATAATCTGTTATATGTTTATCTATTCAATCTGTAATATTTTTCGTTTACCGTTTACTATTTATTCAATATGTATTATTTAATGTTATTCTTTATTCCATCTGTATAATTAGTTGTTAGGATTGATTACATTTGTGATATTTCTTGTTTGTATTTATTCCACCTGTGATATTTCTTGTTATTATTTCAATTTGTGATATTCATTGTTACTATTTATTCAATCTGTGATATTTCTTGTTACTATTTATTCAATCTGTGATATTTCTTGTTACTATTTAATCAATCTGTGATATTTATTGTTACTATGTATTCAATCTGTGATATTTCTTGTTATTATATTTTCAATCTGTGATATTCATTGTTACTATTTATTCAATCTGTGATATTTCTTGTTACTATTTATTCAATCTGTGATATTTATTGTTACTATTTATTCAATCTGTGATATTTATTGTTACTATTTATTCAATCTGTGATATTTCTTGTTAGAATTATTCAATCTGTGATATTTATTGTTACTATTTATTCAATCTGTGATATCAATTGTTACTGTTTGTTCAATCTGTAATATTTATTCAGTCTGTGATATTTATTGTTACGATTCATCCAATCTGTGATATATCTTGTTACTACTTATTCAATCTGTGATATTTATTGTTACTATTTATTCAATATGTAATATCTATTGTTACTATGTATTCAATCTGTGATATTTATTGTTACTATTTATTCAATCTGTGATATTTATTGTTACTATTTATTCAATATGTAATATTTGTTGTTACTATTTATTCAATCTGTGATATCTATTGTTACTATTTATTCAATCTGTGATATTTCTTGTTACTATTTATCAATCTGTGATATTTATTGTTACTATTTATTCAATCTGTGATATCAATTGTTACTGTTTGTTCAATCTGTAATATTTATTCAGTCTGTGATATTTATTTTTACGATTCATCCAATCTGTGATATTTCTTGTTACTACTTATTCAATCTGTGATATTTCTTGTTACTATTTATTCAATCTGTGATATTTATTGTTACTATCTATTCAATATGTAATATTTGTTGTTACTATTTATTCAATCTGTGATATCTATTGTTACTATTTATTCAATCTGTGATATTTCTTGTTACTATTTATGCAATCTGTGATATTTATTGTTACTATTGATTCAGTCTTTGATATTTATTATTACGATTCATCCAATCTGTGATATTCATTGTTACTATTTATTCAATCTGTGATATTTTTTGTTACTATTTATTCAATCTGTGATATTTCTTGTTAGAATTATTCAATATGTAATATTTGTTGTTACTATTTATTCAGTCTGTGATTTGTTTTGTTGTTTTGATCCAGTCTGTGATTGGTCGTCACGATATACCGATTCTGTTTCTGTATTTTTTTTTGGTTTTTATTAAACAGTTTAAACACCCACAATGAATATGTGTTAGGCTATATTACTGAGGAACTTTTTAAGTTAAGTCAATTAGTAATGGTGTTTACAGCTCATAGTCGAAATTTGACAGTTAAACGTCTTTTTATGAAGGAATATACGATCTCGTACATTTCTAGTAGGCCCTACTTCTGAAGACTATTCACATTATTTAAAACTCAAATCAACCTCGAAAACCAAAGAATCGAAAAAATATCTGCATAAAGAATTTATTAAGTGGCGCATCTCTGTCCTTTTAAGACAATATAAGTCGAAACAGATGACTTTTGAAAAGCATGGAATTATCGGCTAAATAAGGAAGACACAAGACAATATTATGGAAAATAACACACTTCTTTAATAAGGTGTTATATGCGCTCAACCTTATTAAAGAAGTGTGTTATATTCCATAATATTGTCTTGTGTTTTTGTTATTATGTGCTCGTCGCTTCTATATGTCGTTCAAATCTTATAAATAATGAAGATAACTAGGGATTTCTGGCAAGGGGGTCTGCCCGATATTATCACTGCAACTAAAAACACACCCTATAGCTATGTCGGAATCACGGCTTGCCGATTTAAGAGGCGATCTTTTATCTTGAACTGCATTAGGCTATTATAGGCTATCTGACTTTGTCCCCCTAACATAGAATCGTCATTGACTTGAGGCTCGGATTGAGAAACTAGTAACTGAAAAATATTTCGGACAAACTCTACTAATAATATTGCAAGTGACTTCCCTTGACTCGTGCAACTTTTTCAGAAAAAAAAATCAGCACCTATTTAATCATAAACATCGCAAAATCCCCAAGTTGCAGACAATATATTATTTAAGACGTAACCATATTCCACGACCAGATTGTAGGCGAATGAAGCAAATACCCACAATGCATTTTGGTAAACAAATACACATGGATGGTTACATAAAATAATGCTAAGCGTTCTCAGTAAAAAAATATTTAGATTTCTCATCAAATCTTCATTAATTGTTCGTAAATTTAGCACATTCTATTTTCTCAGGATGCCGGAAGGCCCAGAATTGAATTTATCAGCAAAGTATGTCAATACTGTGTGTAAAAATAAAACATTCAGGGGGTCAGTTGTGAAATCGGTGGAGAATGCTAAAAATCCCGAAATAAATTGGAACGAATGTCATTATTCAATCTATGCAGAATCCAGGGGGAAAGAATTGAGATTAACGCTTTCAACTGTGGATGTCAAAAATCACAAGTCTACTAAGAAAAAAACGAAGACAGGAAAGCAGTCTAAGCCTACGAAACTGAAAGAATTGAAAATTGTGTTTAATTTTGGCATGTCGGGTAGGTTCAATTACTGTGAAGAATCTGAAATGGTCAAACATTCCCATCTAACATTTTTCACATCAGATAGTCCACCTATGATTTTGAGTTTTGTAGATGTTAGAAGGTTTGGAAGATGGAGAGTGGATGATAATTGGGCTCCAGATAGGGGGCCTTGTGTTATGTTGGAATATCCTAGTTTTAGGTGAGACAAATAAGAAAAGATTTAAAGCGATACAGGATTGAATCAGACCTACATATCTGATGCTTATAAGAAAGTTTTCACAGCACAGTTTTACGTAGAAGAATAAAACAAATGAGACAAATATTGGTACCGTAACAAACAAATTTCAAGTATATTTATGTGTTCTGGTTCCCTTTTTTAATTTTGATGTTGTATATTTTTCAGAGAGTATGTGTTAGAAAATCTGGATAAAACTGCTTTTAATAAACCTATCTGTGAAGTTTTATTAAACCAGTCATATTTTAATGGTGTAGGAAATTATCTTAGAGCTGAAATTCTTTACAGGTAGGGCTTCGATAATATGGAAATAGATTAAAGCTATTTGATGGATTTACTCCAAACAGTGTCTCCAAATGGATTAAACAAGCTATTCAAATTTTCTTGTCTTTATATCCTTGTTGAGAAAGGATTAGCAATTAGCTTT
Organism: Lottia gigantea; assembly: GCF_000327385.1. NCBI lineage: Eukaryota > Metazoa > Mollusca > Gastropoda > Lottiidae > Lottia > Lottia gigantea. The sequence goes on along the minus strand of NW_008709979.1, from coordinate 432,561 downwards.
ATCTTTCTTGACAATCTCTCATTTATAAGTTTGAAAACCAACTACATATATTAACAAACTTTTTTTAAGGGCTGGTATTAGACCATTTGACAAAGCCAGAGATGTTCTACAAGAATTATTAGATGATCATGGTTCGGTTACACAAAAACTCAAAAAACAAAGTAAAGCAGATATATTACAACTCTGTAGCCAACTCTGTCATGAAGTTATTAACTTAGGTAAACCTTTTCGTGGCATTATCAGCCATTATTCTAATTTATCATATGAAATGTATTGGATGACGATGACATAGTCTCATAAAAGCACTGGCTTACGTCACAAGTTAAAGATTTATGATAAAACAATATGTACATTAAAGGCTAAGAAAATTAGAAATGGTTAATCTTTAAAAATTATAATATTTTTCGTAAAATTAATGAAAATATAAGAATCATCCTTCTGCGGTTATGATGCTGAAAAATCCTGTAATATGAAATCACTTCAGAACAAACCATTCACAGCTGTTAATTTGACTACAGTCAATCAACATGATAAAGAAAAACTTTAATTTCAATTTGAGCTCACCCATTTACTATGGGCATTGGGCATATGCTAAGATAAACATCTATTTTGTATAAGCTTATGCTAATATTTTTATGTTTATATAAATATGCTAATATTTTTATGTTTATGTAAATATGCTTATATTTTTTATGTTTATATAAATATGCTAATATTTTATGTTTATGTAAATATGCTAATATTTTATGTTTATGTAAATATGCTAATAGGTTTATGTTTATATAAATATGCTATTATATTTATGTTTGTATAAATATGCTTATATTTTTATGTTTGTATAAATATGCTTTTATTTTTATGTTTATATAAATATGCTAATATTTTTATGTTTATGTAAATATGCTTATATTTTTATGTTTATATAAATATGCTTATATTTTAATGTTTATATAAATATGCTTATATTTTAATGTTTATATAAATATGCTTATATTTATAGGTGCTACTATTTATAATCCTGTACCTGATGCTGACTATTCTAAGTTTACTGAATGGTTACAATGTTTTTATAAAGATGGTATGCTTAATATGGTAGACCATAATAAAAGAACTATTTGGTATTCTGGAGATCCAGGACCAATGGTACCAAAAGGTATGTTAAGGTCATTTATAACATGTTATGTGGTTTCATGGTATTGAACACAAGTTATTGTACTAAGCCTTAAGTTCTTGTAATTTCTGAATACCCAGTAATCTAGATGTTGAAATCTGGATAAGCGTAACTGTTTCACATGGGATCTGTTCTCATGGCAGTTCTCGGATGTTTATATACTGCAATTTCTGTATTCTATATTTTTATGCTATTTTTTTATTGGACTGACAAATTTGCTGTTTTCTGCTTGTCTTAATAATAATGATAATAACATCCAACATTTCTTACAGAAATAAAGAGAAAAGGATTAAATATGCGATATAAGAAACACCATAAAGACAGTGAGGTATGTCTTTATATCTGTGAGCAGCTTAATCAATTTCACCTGTTTTCATGTTTTGATAAGTTAGATAGCATTTGGTCCAATCAGCATTGGTTTCATTTTTTATTAAAGGGATAGCTTCTCCATCTGTATGACCAATTGGACCTTAGCCTTAGAAGTGAGAATTTCTTAGATCAGTGAAATTTGAGCCTTCAAATCCATGTGTGTCCAAAACTATCCTTGTTTGAAAGTTAAAATGACGATTCGTCTTTTCTTGAGAAAGTGAAATTTCTAGTTTGAGTTATTTTTTAAGGAATTATGCGATTTTCATACATTTCTACTACTTTTGGAGACTATTCACATATATTCAGGATCAATGTTATTAAATGGCAAACCTGTCTCTTTAAGTGGAAAATCAATCAATCAAGCTGGGTTAAGTTTTAAGTAAGAGAAGACCATGTGAGGTTAAATTTTACCTCTGCCCTACAAAAATTTTACCGAATATGATCTAACCATTACAAAGAGTTAATTATCTGATATATTGTGAATATTGACCTGTCCAGTTTAAAATAAGAAATGCTGACATATTATTTGGTGTTTCAATACAATATTTTGATCATATTTTATTTTTTACTATGTAACGAAACACATTTTTACTTCTCATTTTTTAGAGCACTGAAGAAGAATCTCCAACAAAGAAACCTAAGGTTACAGTGAACAAATTAGTGAAACCAAAGGTAGAGAAAGATGTCAAGGTTAAAAGACCAAGAAAAAAGAAAGTTACAAGGACAACATTGAAAGCTGAATTTATTGAAGAACCAGATATAAATGGATCATTAAAGATAAAGGAAGAAATCTCGATAGAGTATCAACCTGTGATGTCTGAAGTCAAACAGGAACCATCTAAGAGTAACTTTGACAGTTCTACATCACAATCTGATGCCTCAGAAATTCTTACAAATCATCTGGTTGAAAAACTAAGTAGAGTTAAAGCCAAGTTAGAAGGTGAAAAGAAAAAAGGGAGACAACCTGTCAAACAAACAAAAAAGAGCATTTCTAAACTAATGAGAAGGAGATAGTAAGATATAGTGTTTTATTTTATGGTAATTTAAAGCAATATCCTCAAATTTATATTATAATTTGTAATTTTATATGGAGATCTACCTTACATATATATTATGTTAGTGACTGACATTTATGTATACATGTATATCAATTTGATTCAAATGCATTTTACAGGTTACTAGTACTATGTGTGCCATCCATGATCTGACAAGATTTTTCTTAAAAGATTTGGGTGAAATTTTTGACTCAAAAGCATCAACATTTGTCATGATTTGTTCTAACTGTTGAAAAACACTGTTAAAAGTTAGTAGAAAATTCTTGTCAATGATTTGAACAATGAATATCCCAGAATTCTTCTAATATTGAAGGGATATCTTTTATTGTACAGAGCATTTGATTGATTGAGTGTTAAAGACTCGTTGCAGATCATAGATGGTCTATTTATAGAATTTTCCGTTGTCTATATGTATTAATAAGTAATGTTCCAATAATTTGGTACAATTTGTCATTTAATAATGCTAATACAGATTCAGTTTAGTTGTTGAAACATTTATGAGACTGAAAAACGTTTTCAAGACTACATCAGTCAAGATATTAGATTGTAGTAATCTCAGCTTTCAAGAGGTTTTCTCAATTTTTTATATTGTGATTTAAAATATTACTATGACAAAAGCTGCTATCGATTAATAAGGACCTTTGTGATAGAGATATCTCAAAACGCATATCTTATGTGGAATTGTCAGAGCAACAGACGTCTGTTTAAAAATTGGAATGGTGCAAATTGTTTCTATTAGTGTCCTCTTTGCGCTTAAATGTTTTGGAAAACCTTGTTACAATCCCTTTAAGCTGTATAACTTGACATCTAGAAAGTTGAATATCACAATATCTTCATATAATTTATTATTAACTTTGATTAACAATTAACAATCAGACAAATTAATCAAATAGAATAGAAAATATCACAGATAATAAACAAGGTTTAGTCATTACTGGATAGAAGTGACTATCAGCTTTCATAAACCTTGAGGTACGAACAAAGTCTTCAATATTTTCATGCATTTTATGGAATTAAGCTATCAGTATTATGCAGCCAGTTGTATTAAAAGTGGTAAAACCATTGTTATCATACATAACTGTACTGTTACACTGCCATCTGAAAAGACCGTTTTATTTTATATTATATGTATTTTACTAATTAAAGAACATTTTTTATTTCAAACTGATTGTTCTTCACAATGCAATGCAATTCAACAACTATGATCATTTTTATAACATTTTACGTAAAATCGTACGTTGTATGTTCTATCTGAAAAGCGTCTTGGCTAACTGAAATTAATTCCCATCAATTGGCCAATCAAATGTTTTTAATGATTATTTCCCTCAAAGTGAAACCAAAGAAATTCAGATCTGTGTTTATTATATCAAACCTGTTAAATGGGTAGTTATCGTATATTCTTTAGCTCGCGTCCACCCGGGATAATCAGTCTGGCATCTAAACCTTCTTCCTTCAGTCTGTGAATTGATTGGAATATATAGTGTACTGTAAGCATCTCCATAGCCTGAAAGGGTAATACTAATTGAATACAAAGCCTGGAATTTTTATTTACGTTAACAATTTTAAAAATTGTACCAATCCCGTTTGTAAAAATTCCTATTGTCCACACTTTCGTCTTTTAATCTTCTACTTGGTTTTTACGTGATGCAGCAATAGACATTTAACATAAATAAAATCACACTACCTTGAGAATTAACATTGCTAGTTGTGGGCGTCAATGGGTTATAGGGAAGCTCATCCTTAAACCAAGTGAGAGTTGGTGGTGGACGTCCATAAGTAGCTCTACATGTTAAATTAGCTGTACGTCCTTCCACTGGTGGGGTGCTCCAATATACACTCAAATTAGTTGGTAGAGCTGAAGAAGAAAACAAATTTGAAGTTTCTGTTTACCTTACATCTGTGGGTTTTGATTTTGATAATACAACTATAATATTTTGAATAGACCCTTAGCGTAGTTCATCTTACACCAACTGATCAACTGAATCATAAATAATTATGTCGTAAACATAAAATGATAACGTTAATCATTTACAATTTCTGGGTTTTAAAATACAATTAACCAAATATTTTCACTCTTATAATAATGCCAAGCACACGAATTGTAGGCTATAGGGTTATAAGGTTTTATAATAATAAAAAAAGAGAACTGTGCATTGAATGTAGAAATGACAACATATTTGTTTCTAAACAAATATTTTCAATAGCAGACGATTGTTGAGCTTACCGACGACAGAAAGAGAAGCTTTTCTTGAAACAGTTGGTCCACTTCCGGTATCACCAGCTTCACAAATATATTGACCTTCATCTTGTACAGTAACAGAGGTTATGGTTAGATTATAGTTATTATTAGTACCAGTTACTTTGTATCTGTTACTTTTAACAGATACAGAATCAGCTGTCAAGGTTTCTGTATCCCCTTCCTGTAATGAGATTTGAAATTGTTGCCTCTTGACTTTGATAAGCAATAGAGCGAGAATCAATATTTCGGAACCTTATGTCTTTCCGCAAAAAACTTTACAGTCTCGCGTGATGTGGTCTGATTAAATATTAGTTTCTAGTAACCTAAAGTCAATTCACCATAGGAAACTTGTAGGTCTGCATTTAAGTCAGATTGGTTGTGATGTTCAATAGCAGATTTTAAAACAAACAACCCACCTTTCTCCATTTGACTTTATCTGTTCCTTTATTAGAAACAAGACAAGTTAAGAAAGCGTCTGTTCCTACAGCAGCAGATGTATTGGTTGGAGGTGAAGTTATTAGTGTACCATATACATTGCTCACTAAAAATATAATAATAAAATAATTACATCGGAATACAATAAGTATCTCCTCGCTCTCGTCTCGAGAAAGATAATGCATATATCCGTAAACATCCGTTTAGTTGCTTACATTTGATTTGATATACTGAATGAGGGAATCATCTAATCGTTAATGGCATATTTTTACAACAAAAATAAGCTTTACTTTTTAACGTAACTAAAAATAGTGTGTACTTACCCATATAGGCCACACAGAACAAGCACATTTTCAACATTTCGTTTGTCTTTATTGCTTGTATCATAACTGATACCAAATCACTCACGAAACTGAATGAATTGTCGATCAGAGCCTTTTTATAATGAATCTGGATACCATCATTACCGAAAAACATCAATGTTTGTTACCTGATTTGGACATATGATAAATAAAACAATTATTGGTTTTTATTGATAAGGTGGAGTGGCGTGGTGAGCCTGCTAATTTACTTTAAGGTTCTAGTGAATTGTTATTTGTCTTTGAGATCAGTGGAAAATATTTATTTACCTATTTGTTGGATGTGACTAATTGTACTCACGTTGTTTCTAATTAACTTACCATTCCCCTTAATCTAGCGAATTTTAGAACTTAATTGTGTCACGGTTAAACGCGATCTTGAAAATTGTTCTTGACCAAAGGTGTAGCTCAAAACACCATTGCTTTATTTTCCTAATTTTCGTAGTAATAATTGAACAGAATGAAAACAATATTTTGGTCTAGAAATTTGTGACAAAAAGCATTATTCGGGATGATTTATTTCGCAACATTTTTCATATTCATCTCTCTGATGTTAACGGGTAAGTTTTTAATTATTATGATATTAAAAGGTGGGGTTCATAATAGCTTTTAAAAAAAGGGTTTTTTAAGTTATATAATATGAGATATTCACATCAATGTCATGTATAAGTAAGTTTGTTAGATCACAATGATACTTAGCCCCTTAGGCGCAATTTTCTGTACAATGATAAATGAAACGATTCTTATATTGTGTCGATATTATTATATTTTTTTAAATAACGATATTAATAATTAAGTCATTTTGTTGAACCGTGATACATATTATGTTGTTAACTATATCGTACTTATGGCGATATCAAGAAGTTTTTTCTTTATTTAATTTTTTATTATTATTATCCCTACTATTCATTCCAGTTCGATGTTCTGGTAAAGATGTATCTAAGTCTATATCAGTATTATTAGGAAATGATATTACTATTCCTTGTCAAATTTTACCCGTTGAAGAATCCCCTCTTGTCTTGTGGGAAAAGGTACACAAAATATATTTTTATACTGTCTTTAAAAGAACTATCCTGATTTTATATATAAAAAAGGCTATACCGAGAGGAATAAATCCATGCAAATTTCTAAAGTAAGCGTAGTACTTTTTATTCTTTTGCTGGCTTGACAGTAGAAGTGACAATGCCTTAGCCATATTAAATACTATGATTATGAATTAAATCACGAGCGGAAGAACCCCATTCATCTTAATTTTACTCACTTGGAAATTGTTTCACCGTGATGAATTTACAAATTTTGAAAACCGCCATAGCATTAATAAATGTCTGCTCCTTTAAATCATCTGGGTTTTAAAATGCATTTCCCCGTCTCAGTACCGTAAGTTTTATATTTCTCTAGATCTCTAGATTTCCAGAGCACTGTTTCTTCTACTCATACTTTTAATTTCAGATTTGGCCATTACCAGAGTTTCAACTATTAACCTATAATGACAGAACAACTAATAATAGTAAATATGTAACTATCAGAAATAATAGTTTAATTATAAGACGAGTTACATTGAAAGATGAAGGGGTTTATCAGTGTGAAATTGGGGATGTGAAATATAAAGTCTCCCTAAACGTCTCAGGTAGGTACTGTTAGTATATTGTTTGCAATCACATGACACAAAACCATTTGCGTGTGACATAATTAACTGGAACTGGAGCTGGAACTACTCAATGACTTACTATTGACAGAACTTCACTAGAACTACTCTTATGGCTTATTGCGGACAGAACAATACTATCTGCTCTATGATTTACTAGATTGATAGAACTTCACTAAAAGTACTCGACTTAATATTGACAAAACAATACTATTTACTCTATGACCCCCCTACAGTCAAAGCTGCACTAGATCTATACATGACTAACTTACTGACAGAACAACACTATCTACTATATGACTTACTACTGACAAAACAACACTATCTACTATATGACTTACCGTACTATTAACAGAACACCTCTATCCATTCTATGACTTACACTGTCAGAATAACTCTATCTGCTCTATGACTTACTACTGACAGACCGACACAAAAACTACTCAATGACTTTCTACTGACATAACTAAACATGAACTACCATAACTCTTACTTACTATACTTAAATTCATCCTGTAATTTCTTGTAGTCTCAATGACATTGTTGGAATTAACATATGACGGAAGTTTGCCGTTTACAGCTGGTACAGCAGTGGCCTTAATATGTAGATCAACCCACAGCAGACCACCAGCAGACTTGAGATGGTTTCACGGTATAGCAGATGTGACAATAAAGGCTTCAAAAACTTTAAAAAAATTAACCGATGAAAACGGTAGGCTTCATATGTTTGATCCATCACCACAGTAACTTGGAAAGGTTCGAATAGAGGTATGATGTCTGGTGCGTTATGAGGTGTGGTGATGACAATACCTTAGAAATTAGAAGTAACCAATGATATCCGCATCCGGATTCATTCCCTGTATTTCTACTGTATCAATAATCTTAGAACGCACCGGACACAGTGTCTCGTCTATTTGACAACATAAAATACTATTGTATGAACAGATTATTCAAATGATACGACTAATAGCGTACAGTATTTTACGATTTAAGATACAGATTTCATTTGTTATTGAAGGTTTTGGGAATTCAGAAGGTATACTATCTGTATTAATTAAAGATGAGCAATCTGATATACCATATAGATGTATAGCTGATCTACCAGGACACCATACAGTTAAAACTGTCTTTTTATTTCCTCTTACGACGTGTAAGTACATTTCTCTTGCTTTATCTATTTTTAAAATCAACCTACCTTTACTTTATATCTTTATACGGAAGATCAAATTCGTAATAATAGTCAAATATTAACCTAGAAATTCACAAAAAATGATATCAACAATATAACTAGAGCCACACGTGGCACAGAGTGGGACTTTGCAAATGTAGCAAATTGCAAAAGACTCTGAAAAAATCAACCTTCTACGATAATTACATCACGCGCAAGAGCAGTCTAAAGTTGAGAAGAATTCTTTGGAAGATTGTTATAACGGAAGTAGACAGACCTCACAAATGAAAGTATCAGAAGATGGCCAAGGTCAATGACATTTAACATTGAAAGGGAGAGGGTCAACAAAGGTCAAGGTTACGAGATACAAGTCATCAAAATTTTTAAATATATACGGCTATAAAACCGGAAGTTGAGATAGGACAGCAAATATAAAAGTATAAATAGATAACCAATTTGAATGACCTTTGATCCTACAAAAATCAGGGTCAAAAAAGGTCAAGGTCAAAAATTGAAAATTTTGAATTTTCAAAACCTGTTCCTTTTTTTGAACTATAAAGCTGAAACAATCGAACTTCTAAGACAACGTGGCTCAACGGATGAAGTAATTGTATGCAAAGTTCCATTTTGAACAAATGTATACGTTGCGAGTTAAGTCCCTTGTCAAAATTGTCAATAATGAGTAATTTAACCCGGATGTGCTACGCCCACCTCAATTC
>NW_008709979.1:420584-423351 GCF_000327385.1 Lottia gigantea | reverse complement strand
CATATGACGGAAGTTTGCCGTTTACAGCTGGTACAGCAGTGGCCTTAATATGTAGATCAACCCACAGCAGACCACCAGCAGACTTGAGATGGTTTCACGGTATAGCAGATGTGACAATAAAGGCTTCAAAAACTTTAAAAAAATTAACCGATGAAAACGGTAGGCTTCATATGTTTGATCCATCACCACAGTAACTTGGAAAGGTTCGAATAGAGGTATGATGTCTGGTGCGTTATGAGGTGTGGTGATGACAATACCTTAGAAATTAGAAGTAACCAATGATATCCGCATCCGGATTCATTCCCTGTATTTCTACTGTATCAATAATCTTAGAACGCACCGGACGCAGTGTCTCGTCTATTTGACAACATAAAATACTATTGTATGAACAGATTATTCAAATGATACGACTAATAGCGTACAGTATTTTACGATTTAAGATACAGATTTCATTTGTTATTGAAGGTTTTGGGAATTCAGAAGGTATACTATCTGTATTAATTAAAGATGAGCAATCTGATATACCATATAGATGTATAGCTGATCTACCAGGACACCATACAGTTAAAACTGTCTTTTTATTATCTCTTACGACGTGTAAGTACATTTCTCTTGCTTTATCTATTTTTAAAATCAACCTACCTTTACTTTATATCTTTATACGGAAGATCAAATTCGTAATAATAGTCAAATATTAACCTAGAAATTCACAAAAAATGATATCAACAATATAATTATACCAACAATAGTAAGAATACTTTACTCGTCCCTAGTAGAAACAATTTATATTGTGTTGAGTAGTTTATTTGTTTGGTGAATTTACAATACATTATTAAATAATATAAATGTTTATGAAAGTAAAGGAGGGTATCATGTTTTCTAAAAAAAAATTTTGTATTTTATTTTCAGCTTCATCATCTGGTATAACAAGTTGGTATACTTGGTTGATAATCTTCTTTCTTTCACTATTTTATTAGCATTTGACCAGAATAATGGATTAGTTGTGAACTTTAAAAAGATTAAAATAAAACATATTATCATGTTCAGATCATTTAAACCTTCTATCATTTTATATGCTTACATTCAATATGATTAAATTAAGAAGTTAATGTTTACATATCTCTTTTATTCCCACTGAAAAATATTTTGTAAGATCCCACATGATGTACGTTGCAGGAATTTTCTATACAGATTCTGTCAACCACCATTATTCTATTGAGTTGGAATAGACATTATCTGACACCAATCTGACATCAATCAGACTCCCGCTCAATGAGATGCGAGTTAGATTTGTTGGAAAATGTCTTATTTGTGTCCCGATCTGATCTGATCTGATACCCATCATGAGTCTGTTTCTTGTATTGTCATTTGTCCACATTCCAAGAAGTTCTTCTTTAAGCCAGAATCAACGAGCGCAATAAGTAATAATCGCGTTTGGTATTTTCAAATTATTATAGCCGCCTCGTTGTCATGTGAAACCCCAATGAGTATAAAGATAAAATGCATAAAGTTATAGTCAAATTCAAAAGATTTAATCTACTGTAAAACTATAATATTACAGTAACGACAAAGGCCTACATAATTGGTATACCTTTTTTGGATTTTAAAGCTTTTTTATATACAATTTAAAAACGTATTATTTACTTCCTTGTCCACCAGTAGAATATTATATATAATTTATTTTACATACATGTTACATCAAACTGTAAACGGAATAATGTATAACATCAATATTCTATTGTTAACTCTGTTCTACATTATTATTATCTTTGTTCAAGGTAAGATATAAATCTATTCCTATATGTTATACTAGAAATCAATGTTCCCCCTTCAGCTTTTAAAGATGTGAATTCAATTTGAGTAGTTCACACGACCAAAGTAATCAGATTTATTTCTCAAATTCTATTACATTTACATTACTATCACATAAACTTGAATTGGAAAGATCCATTTCCACCTAATGATGAATAAATTAACTGGAAAAAACTTAAAAAAGGTCAACCGGTGGAGTAATATACAATGTATTAGAATAACGTCATTTGATTGGTTTGATATCGGTCTGATATTGAGATGAAAGGTGAACATGTCACACTCTCGGCAAGAGGCGCCAATAGTTAAGTTGTATAGTTTCGGCACCCACCTGGTACAAACAAACACGCAATAGGGATAGGTTGGTTGGTTGGTAGATGACAAGTTAACGTTCGCTTCCAGCGGATGCTGATATCGCAAACTAGGTAGTTGTTGGTAGTCGTAGTAGTTGGTAGTTGGATTGGATCAAATTGGATGATTCGGTGTTGTTGGTTTGGTTGTTGATTCTTCGTTAGATCTGGTCGGGTCGAATGACATGGCGGTGAAACTCGGCCCTGGATGGTGTGGCGTGAGTTACTCGGTCTCCTTCATTCTTCCAAACTCGTTCTGATCATGGTATTTCTTGTTGATTGGTAGTCGAATGGTAGTCGTTGGTTTGGTTTGGTTTGGTTAGATTATCTGTTATCTGTTGGAAAACTCGAAGACCTGAAAAAAAAAAGAAAAAAAAAGAAAGTGAGAAAAAGAGGGAGGAAAGAGGGGGGGTCGGGGGGGGGGGAAGCTTTCACAAAAGGGGGGAGAGATGTTCTCTAATGTTTCTGCGATGAAACTTGTTAAAGTGATTGGATATAATTAAAAAGTGTTAAGAAACTTTGATTAAAAAAAAACTTAGCCTATCTGTTCAAGACAGATTTGGTTATAAAATGGAAGACTAGTTCCATTATCGTATACCAGTGGTCCG
>NW_008709979.1:418462-420534 GCF_000327385.1 Lottia gigantea | reverse complement strand
CATCAAATAGATCATAACATATACACATACCAAGCTCAAAAAGTCGCAAATATTGTAAAAAAAAAAAACTCAAATTTGAAAAAAATCACGAATTTCAATTTTGCTTTAAAAAAACGATTGTATCTATGTAAAGTACACGAAAAGCACATTAGGAAACCGAAAAAATTTACTCTCTAGGTTAATTAGGTCACGTGCTAGAGCAGTCCAAAGTTGCGAATTTGGATGTTTTTGGACAGCTATAAAAGCGAAAGTAGACGTCAGAGGTCAAATATGAAAGCATAAACTAATAGACAACGTCAATGACCTTTGACCCAATAAAGGTCAAGGTCAACAAAGGTGAAGGTCAAAAATTGAAAATTTTGAATTTCCAAAACCTGTTCCTTTTTTTGAACTAAGAAGCGGAAACAACCGAACTTCTAAGACAAAGTGGCTCAATTCATGAGATAATTGTATGCAAAGTTCCATTTTGAACAAACGTATACTTTGCGAGTTATGCTCCTGGCCAAAAATATCAATAATGAGTAATATTACGCGGATGTGCCACGCCCACCTTAATTTTTTTGCATAGGGTAATTGATATTCCAAATGTTACGTTGTGTTTTAAATTTCAAGCTTCTACATCATTCAGGTCAAAAGATATAGGTCAACAAACGTCAATAAAGGTCAAAATCGAAAAATGAAAATATCCAAATGTTAAAACCCGTTCCTTTTTTGGAACTATAAAGCTGAAACAACTGAGCTGTTAACACAAACTGGCCAAAAGGATGAGGTAATTGTGTGCAAAGTCCCTTTTTGAACAAACGCATCCTATGCGAGTTATGCCCCAGCGGCAAAATGTAAACAATTAGTAATTCAACCCGGACGTGCCACGCCCACCCCAATTATTTTTTTGTCATAGGTGAATTCATATTCAAAGTGTCTAGTTGTATTCCAAATATCAAGGTTCTTCATAGAAAAGGTCATAAGATATACATACACGAAGATCAAAAAGACACAAATATGGTAAAACTAAACTCAAATTTGAAAAAATCACGAATTTCAATTTTGCTTTAAAAAAGCAATTGTTCTATATCTATGTAAAGTGCATGAGAAGCACATTAGAAAACCGAAAAAATTAACCCTCTAGGTTAATTAGGTCACGTGCTAGAGCAGTCCAAAGTTGCGAATTTGGCTTTTTACGGATAGCTATAAAACCGGAAGTACATGTCGGAGGTCAAAGGTCAAAGTATCAAATGATAGCCAAGGTCAATGACCTTTGACCCTATAAATGTCAAGGTCATCAAAGGTCAAGGTCACGAGATATACGCCATCAAATATTGAAAACATTCAATCGCAAATTGCAAAAAAGCAAAATCGAAATTCAAAAATCGGCTTCCTGCGATCTCTCTTAATTTTTATGTTCTTTCATTTGACACCAAAATTTTGAAATTCGGTTCAGCCAAATTGGCTGAATAAAAATCGAAGAGTTTCAGGGAAATCAAAATGGCGGCCAAAGTTTCACGTCTGTTCCGGATTTTTTTTTCTTCGTTTTTTTGTCATAACTTTGTCTATCTATAAGCATAAATTTTTTTGTCCTATACAAATTACACCGGAAGATATTCAACCGGAAGTGAACATCGATTTCCTGTTTAAACCGGAAGTGAAATTGAAAATTTTACTGTACCATTTTGTTTACTTTCTTAAACTGTCTTTGCTCAATTTTTTTCAGATTAATCAGACAAAAAGCAAAAAAAATGAAAAAAATGCAAAATTTGGCAAAAAAAATGTCTGCGACAAATTTTCGAATTTTGAAATTTTGAAACTGCTATTCTTTCAGATTTTGCCAGTAGATTCCAAAAATGCAAACCCAAAGAAAATCGACCGAAAAATACGACTTCTAGAGCCGATTAACTATTCTTGCTCATATTGAACTGTGGCACTTCCGGTTTTGCAAAAAAGATCCAAAATATATTTATGCACATCGTCGCCTATATCTAAGGTTCGTGAATATTGAATGGTTGCTGCAACTATTGTAGTCTAAGCTCAGGAAGGTGTGTAAATTTCGAAAAAAAGGGGATCCTCAGAGTCGACCG
>NW_008709979.1:411373-416416 GCF_000327385.1 Lottia gigantea | reverse complement strand
GACTTCTCTAGGTGACCAACTTCTGGCATCTTCGTACCTTTGGGATGTAAGGGTGGAGCTGGTACCTGGAATAAAGAAGGGGAAGAGGACCATTAGGTACTTTCCCGCTTGCAAATGTTAATTGGACAGTCCTAACGGACTTGCCCTCCCGAGGTTTGTAGAGGTATAAACCCTCTACAGCGTGATTGTGGAGCTTAAGATCCTCCAGCATTTCACCCTCGGAGTACTCGGAGGGGACGCCATAAATGACGACCCGTTCCGTCTTGTTGAAGGTGGACATGGCCGAGTCCACCTTCATCCCACACAGTGCGGTTTGGTTGGCAGCATAAACCGCATCTGCCAGGAACTCAAAGTTCAGCCGCACGTTGCCGTTGGCCAGGACTTTGACCTCCGGAAGAGAGCTATACTTCCACTCTTTCCGGATGAAGTCGCCGATGACCTTCGACTTCGTGCTGCCGAAAGTTTTGCCCCCGCTTGGCTTCACTATTACGATGTTGGAGAACTCCGGCCTTGCTACCCTGGGTTGCATGGTAGCAGCTGGCCGACTCGCAATATCGGCATAGCTAACCTGGGTGGATTGTTGGGAGGCCATTTTAGCTGAAATTGAAGGTTTGATTAGTACAAATAAATATAAGATACAATACAATAAGACAGATCAGATAGCTATCAAGAATGCCTTGCAGACTGTGCAAAAATTGATAGTATGAAAATGAAAAGAGAACAACGAAACAAAACGAAACCTAGTGAAAGCTTTGTAGGACAGCTTGAATTTCTTCCACCAAAGAAATTGTCGGCCGCCCAAAGAAAAGATAAAAGAAAAGAATAAAAAGGAACGAACTCACAAATTAGTGGCAGGTGTCAAAAGTTAATTGAGTTATACTTAATTAATACTTGACAGTAATCCGCTAATCCAATTTCACCAATCCAGACTAGAGAGAGAGCTAATTAGTTGTTCACAGTACGAGTGTCGAACTAATTATATGTGAATAGGGATAGATTGACCAGCAACACTTATACAGCAGACTACAGTGACTAATTGACCTCTTTCACCCGAAGTATTTGAACCAATTTGTTTCTTGCCTTTTTCAGCAACAACACTTTTCGGTGACTGCACTGTGGTAAAACCTCTTTCGTCCAGATTGAAGATATCATGGGGGGCAAATTTGAATTTATCCATAACTTTAGCCAAGTTGGAAAAGAATTCATTGACGGTGTGTCGATTGAAAGCTGTAGCACGTCCCAATGAAGTAGCTTCAGGCTTTCTACACGCTATTCTGTGTCGTTGAAGAAAACTCATAAACCATTCTCGACCAGCTGTTTTATTTTCTATCCAAGATGTCGGAATTCGTGTTCCCAGATTGTTTTGTGAAGCAAATTCAAGGGCAAGCTCTTTGACTTTATCGGGAGATAGACCATGAATCGAGCTGCCATATCCTTAATGTCAATCTCCATGTCATCAGTGAAGACTTTCTTTGCTTCGGATAGGTATGAGTATCCACTTTTCATTGGTACAGCATATGGCTGCATATCTTTCTTGGCAATAAATCTTGTAAGAGTCATTCTGTCAATGTCATACTACGTAGCCGAATTTCGAATGGATTTGCCACCGCTCACATCTGCAGCGGCTCTCTCCCAAACATCTATGGGGAAATTGCCCCTTTCTGTTTTCCTCTTATAAAGCCGAGGCATAGCTGAAAGCATATTAGAGCAATGTTTTCCGTGCTTGAGTTGAGATGAGCCAGATGACCTATATAGTCGTTGTGATGTCATAAACAAAATAGGGGAAGCTACAAGCACTCTTGAAATAATGCCTTTCTTAAACAGGGGGTGGCTCATCTTACCTTCCGGCTCAACTTACCTCATCTTCCCCTACTCCGAATTGCGGACATGGATTGTCGACTTAGCATCCCATAACCTAAACTCTTAGCATGAAATTTTTTATATCCATGGCCTATAATAAATATATTCAAGTGAAACTATTGTGGTTAATGCCCCTTTCCTGATATACCAGTGTTTATTTGTTATTGTGCAAAGTATAGGCTACATATAACCACCATCAAGCTCCGTGTCGAGTGCTTTAGGAAAGAATCGACAACAAACATTTTACATCCCTTCTCCCAAAATATACAGAACAACCCTCCATCATACTGGTAGTCCATGTAGGGAGCCAGGTACATTCGTATCCTAAGAGCTAAGATCTTACAAAAATGTACTCCTTAAATGTCCCCTGTCTCGATCATCAGGAATATACAAAGGATTGTTAGAAATTGAACAAATTAATTGAATAACAATTATATTGTTCTTAATTTGAAAAGAAAACACATCTATTTACCTAAAGTATTTAATATTTATATTGATTGTCTCTGACATGATATTCCAAGTAAATTAATGCTATCTTCCTGTCACAAAGTCGTGATAGATTTTTGGTGTAACCTCTCTTTAAGGGAGACTGTATCTTTAAAGTTTGTTTTGTAGTTTATATAGCTTAGATTATCACAATGTATATCTATTGTGATTAATTTAGGTTAATCTAAAATGTATTGACGTGTAAGTTTAATAGTTTCAAAGCGGCTTAGCACGTGAATTGGTAATACAGGGTATATAAGACTTGAAGTATTTAGTTTCGTGACTCATTCTGGCTCAATCAGAGTTTTGTCGTTAGTCTGGTCGTTCAGCGTTTCATCGTAGTCGTAGATGTCTTGATAGAAATCCATTAGTTTCCTCAGCTCTACTTTTTGTAACTTCGACTATAGTCTTGGATGACATAATGAAAATGGTCGATAATTAATTAGAATATGGTAACTTATAAAATGGTACTAATAGTCTGGCTGACAATTATATAAAGTTAGTATTCATCTAATGGTGTTGGAAATGCACAAGGCATTTCTGTGTCTACCTGACATACTAGTAACGAATTATGGAGACACGACCGTAGACTTTTTTTAGGGTGTAATCTGCATACCTGTATGTGTGGTTATTGTGTTATGTGTAGCCTTTAATCTATATTGATAACTGTTACGTTTAATATTGTTTACGGATGTGCCAGTTGATTAACTACCAATTGAGATCGTAATGTAATTATACTTATGGTAGGGGGACAAATCACGAGCGAACTGTTATTAGCGGTGTAGTAATCGCAAGATAGCTGAAGAGGATGATCATGAACTGAAATTAGGGGGTGGTTGTGTATATTCTTATGTTTGTTGTTTGATTTGTATAATATGTATGTGTTGTTGCCGGCTAAGTAAATATTGTTAATAATTCTATATTTCTTATTATTGAGTCTTCTTTGGGGTGATTCTGAAGTGCGAAGCATTCCGTCGGTCCATCCTTGTGAGTTCCCACTGTCGATAAAGTTCTAATTTCTTTTAAATCATAACTTTGTGACAAGAGTCTGTAGTTCTGAAACGATTGGTTGCGCTCGTATACGTGCCGACGGAAAAATAAAAGCACTATAAGTTTTCATCAGCAACGATACTTGATCTTCTCTAATGACTTTTCACTTCATTAATATAATATAGTTCCAGGATTCATTCATTTTTGTGAGAAGTATGTTTCCCATGCTTTTATTTTCCATGGGAAGGCGCGCAAAATCGCAACCGAATGAAAAAAAAGTGGCAGGATCCATATTTCCAATTTTCATTTCTCGAATTCTTGAAACTTTTAATTTAGTTGTAGTGTCTTTATAGCATTAAACAAATGATTACTTTTATACATTATCTTCAATCTGAGATTATTTGTACACACTATATGTATATTTAAGGTGAAGAAAATGTTGCATTGAGAAGAAACACCACCCAGAGTTCTAATTATTCTACTAGTTACTCATCGTTAGCTGTAGATGGTAATACTAACAGTGATTTTAATCAGGGATCTTGTACTCATACTAAAAATGATGTTATTAATTGGTGGTGTGTTGATTTACAGAAAGATGTTAACTTTCAAAACATAAAAATCTACAACAGAAATTCAAGTGAGATCCCTATATTTTGATTAATCATTCTTCCATATGAAGCTGATAAAATGGAAAACAACGATGACATTTTTTTAGCTATGGGTGATAGAGAGACGCCAATTTCTGGGATTTTATTCTCCGTCATAGTATTCTCTTTTTTGTTGCTGCAATTGTTCACAAACATTATAACATTTTGAAAACCTCCATTTCACTGTCACAGTTTTGATTACAATAATGAAGATCAAGACGTTTGTCGTCATTATCCACGTTTTTCAGAAGATTGTGAAAAGGTGAAAAGGGGGGTCAGTCATCGTGCTGATGATTGTGATCATTTTCCAGTATCGACCATACAAGTTTGAATTCGAATTGCGATTCTCTTCCATCAGAGATGTAAAAAGGGTGTTGGTTGGAGTTATCTTTGAACACTGTATCAAATTTCAGATCAATTCAGATTACACGGTTTTGAGCTAAGATTAAGTTCTAATGGTAGATGTAATATAGATGGATATCAACAATCTACAGTTTGTTATAAAGATACTAGTACAACAACACAAAATATCTACAATATAAACAGTTGTAATCAACAACAAAATATACAGTTTAATGGTAGATATGTATATATTAGTGTAGAAAATCCCAACCAAGGAGACAAAACTCTCACACTCTGTGAAGTAGAAATATTTGAAAGTAAGTTATTTTAAGTAGCAGTATCGTTATAATTTTATGTATAACTCATAAGACAGACATAAATAGACAAGGGATAGAAAAGGCAACAAGTACTGGTAGATTTTCTTGTGTTTTCCGAATACTCATCTCTATAACAATATGACTAATCCAGTTTACGTAGCCATGTGTGTGCACATCCGATTTAAAAAAGAAAACAGAATTGGGCCGGTAAGTGGTCATTAGGCTAAAATCAAACTCAAATAAAACTATTATGATACTACCAAAAGTTTCATTTCTAACAGAGAACAGCTACACAATATTATCTTGTTACATAGTATCCGTTAATTAACTTTTGTCTAATTAATCACAACACATTGTTAGGTAATATTGTTCTTTTTACCATACTTTGTTTATTATTGTAT
>NW_008709979.1:380838-406786 GCF_000327385.1 Lottia gigantea | reverse complement strand
ATCATGGTATGGTGATACATGTAATAATAAATGTCGTTCTAAATGTAAACAGAGTAAATGTTATCAATCACAATCTAGACCAGTAACTTGTACAACTGGTTGTATAGATGGTTATAAAGGTAATTACTGTCAGGATACCTGTCTAGATAACTGTGTTAGTTGTAATAATAATCAATGTACAAGTTGTAAGACAGGATGGTATGGTAATCAATGTCGAACAAAGTGTAATAGTAATTGTATCAATAGATGTAATCAAGATACTACAAGTTGTAAATCTGGATATTTTGGAAACCAATGCACTGAACACTGTCTTAACATTTGTCCTGGTGATTGTAAATAGGATTCTGGACATTGTGAATCATGTAATTCAGGAACATTTGGTAATTATTGTAATGAAACATGTAGTACAGGATGTTTACCTGGTAAATCAACCTGTGATAGAGATGGTAGATGTACTGTAGGATGTATTAATGGTAGATATGGTAATAATTGTGATGGTAAATGTAGTACAGGTTGTTATAATGGTACATGTAATAGAAATGATGGTAGTTGTATATATGGTTGTATTTCTGGTAAATCAGGACCTACATGTACTAATGATTGTAGTAAAAACTGTATTATATGTAGTCAGAATGAAAATAAGAAATGTTCCCAATGTTTTTTAATTATGATTATTTATAACAATGGAAATTAGCAAGGCTATTTCTAAAAAGTCTTACCAATTTGCCAAACTAACAAACTTGATTTGCTCAATTGTATGTCTTTTGAGGCCTGAAAATAACGCAAATAAATTTCTATATCTGTAACTAAATCGTTGACGGTTGAACAACAGATAAGAATTAATTTAATTTTGCCTCAAATATTAGTTTGATATATTTTGAAATACTCTCGCTATTCGGTAAATTTGTATTATAATATTTTGTATATTTCGATGTAATTTTTAATAATATGTTTATAATGTACAAACCATAGTTATAAAATAACTCGCATTTCTTTGTTGTTATGTATAAATTATATTCTTGGC
Source organism: Lottia gigantea (assembly GCF_000327385.1). Lineage (NCBI taxonomy): Eukaryota > Metazoa > Mollusca > Gastropoda > Lottiidae > Lottia > Lottia gigantea. The sequence goes on along the minus strand of NW_008709979.1, from coordinate 405,762 downwards.
GATATCACATCAAAAACTGAAAGGCAAGTCTTACAGAAAATCAGTACTACTTTCATAAACCATGTTTATAGGATGTTGTATCCTTGCCAGGCACTATACACCCACTGACAGCTTTTGAATAAAAATATTTGGCAGTACAGTAAGAATTACCCGTATCAAATATTCAACCTTCAACCTCTTCTTTTGAACTTTTTGAGGCAACACTGAATAATATTACCAATATTGAAAGCGTTTTCAAGAACAAGGTAAATAACCCCTTTAAAACATTTTTTGATTTTTTGAATTTTCAATAGGGTTCATCCTTGGGTGATAAACACTTGCACCAAATTTCATCAAAATCTGTCAAGAATTGTGCCTTCTAGAGTGTTGAGGAGCTAAAAATTTAACAAGTGCAATTACTCATACTAAATATTTTTTTGATTTTTCTGATTTTCAATAGGTTAATCCTTGGGTAACTACAAACACTCACAACAAGATTGTCAAAATCAAGCAAGCAAGCATCCAACTCACTGAGCAACCGCAAAAATATTCAGTAAGACAGTTAGTTCCTAAATCTTTTTTAAATAGATTAAATAATGAAATTAGACAAGTAATTTATCATGATGAAAAAAGAATTGTATTTGTAATAGTATTTTTTTTTAATTTCTCCTGTTGGACATTAAACAAGACACTCTCTATCCCCTCCCATATTTTGTTTTATTTTACATTTATATTAAGTTCAATAGTTGCTATTGTATATATATATTTACTAATAATAATGTACTATGTAAAAATGTAAAAGTATGCTTATTAATAAAATATAATATTTAAAAAAGTCTTCCTGAAATTGTCCAAAATGGTAGTATAAGAAGTATATAAATAAATAATGTAAAATAATACAGTGTAATCTGTCGCTTATTTTGTATATGTTTTTAGTTCTCTTCATCATGCATGGGTAAGAGCACAATTTCTTATCTGTTCTCAAATTTCAATGTTTTTATTTTATTTTGTTACTACAGAATACTTAGCCAATGCAAGGTTCATTCAAAACTTCACTATATTTTGACACAGTCTGTGACTAAAATACCACTTCTATATCCCAGTTTGTTGGGCCAAATTCATAAGACTTAGCATCTGCTTCTCGGGCTTATTACTTCTGTATTCATAATTGAATGTGTATGAATAAATTTTAATTAATGTCACCAAACTGACAGTTTGTGTACAGAATGTAAACCTGGGTATTGAGGTAATCAGTTAAAAAAATTCCACTGAACTTGTATATTATATACTTACATTAAACGAGATTGATTAACAAAGTTCAATTTATATTTATTATACCAGAAAACAAAACTCTTTATATCTATACTGGCTAATAAACCTTAATTTAGGCATTATTTCCAAATACTCATTGTTCTTCTATTCTTATGTAAAATATTTAGCATACTCAGGTTTTGTTTCAACATCACTCTTGAGAGGAAAGAATTGTTGGCGATTTCTTATTCTTTCAGATGAGAACTTTCTTTTCTTTCCACCATTTCTTATATACGTTAACTTAATAAGCCAAGCACAGAGTCCGACAAAACATCCTGCATAGATAGCACCTGACAAGCGATTTGCTGAAATAGAGAAAAGGAAAAGAACATGAATTTAGATTAGATCAAAACACTCTTGCAACCATTGCTTTCACAGTCCAAGGTTATAGTCAAGGGCAATAACTCAAAAACTTGTCAACTTCAGTCTGTATTAACATTCATTAGTTAAAAATGAACATTCAAATGAACAGCAGTGTATCCACATGTAATGTAGGTATATAAAACAGAACATACATTCAAGCAATGAGTTGAATATTGATGAACCGCAGAACTGAATGACCAGAAAAATACTACGGAAATACGATTTTCACATAAACATCAATATAAAAACATCTTATGTGAAAACTTACAAAAAAAAAACAGTATTAACAATGAATATAAACATGTAAATATACAGACCTTTAAACATTGAGCCAGGTATAGCTCCGGAACAGAATCCAGCAAATAAGTGATTCCTAGCATCATCTTTACCACGTAATGCTCCCAATGCAGATAAGGTTGCTCCATATGTTATTCCTGTAACAGCTGTAAGAAAGAGACATGTGGGCGGATACTATTAATTCAAATATTTCATTTATTTACTATTAATTCAAATATTTCATTTATTTACTATTAATTCAAATATTTCATTTATTTACTATTAATTCAAATATTTCATTTATTTACTATTAATTCAAATATTTCATTTATTTACTATTAATTCTTATATTTACATTATTGAAGTATAATGAGTTTGGTAAGTTTATCAACTCAACTGGCTAATTGGACCTCAATTTAGACAAAGATAGGTCTTTAAAAAAGGTAAAATGTGTATTTCCTGCCATAATAATCATAAGCTATTAAATGAAATCTTTAACTTCATACATTTTTGCTTTACAGTGATGTTTCAACTTCTCTAATATTGAAAGTTAGCAAATACATCTAAATCTATATTTACCTGTTACTCCAACAGGGATAGCAATTCGTAACAATGTAGTTGCTGCTGTTGGTGGAACTTTAGACGTTAAATGATTTCCAATTCCAAGACAAAATCCTGAAAATACAAAAAAAGTGGCATAGGTAGATGTTATTAATGCGTCAGCAGCTTTGAATCCAGAACGAGGTTTATAATGCAAACAAACAAAGGCAGCATTGTGTCACTGCAGTAAAACACAACCTTGACATCTTTAAAGCTTCCTTCTCCAATTCCACTAACTCAACACTAATCATATTTTACATCTATTACATAGACTATTCAAGCATATGATGTTGTCATCTTCTGATGGATGACATAATTTGCGTTATGAACCTAGCTCTCAGTGTTGAGGGATGAATAAGGTCTATACAGTACAGTGGTGTAACCTATTTTCGTGGATATAAGGATTCAACATCCAAAATCGTCAAAGTTAAAAAAACGAATTTTTTTTTTATGTCTTAGATGTTTCCTCAGATATTCTACAAAATAATTAAAATTGGTTTATTTCGATTTACTTTATGAATCCTTCACTTTGACTCATACTTCATTAGCAACGGCGGCAAAATGCGTCACCTATTTTCATGTACAATGTTAGATCTATAAATAAGTCTAGAAAAACACGTTGTATGGATATATCTTTAATATCAATTCATTATAACTAGTGACAATTCCTTCAAAGAACCACGATTTTTAAAAAAAAATAGTGACTAACAAAATAAGATACGTAGCGTGATTTATTGCTAAAAGTCACTGAAACAACATAAGAATATGGTCCACTTTGTGTTCCGTAGAAATTTTGTGCTGACACGGAATCCGCTAGTTGATCATGTGACTTCATTCGTTGGACTACATTCTAGCAGATGACACTTTGAATTCCGATTACCGCTTGGGATTATAAGGAAATTCGGCCGATAAAAAATGGTGACGTTTGGTAATAAGTGAAATCCGCCATTTTGTATTTGTCTATAGTATACATTGATAATTTTTACCTTGCTTGAAACTACTGGATTCATTCTACTAGCTGATATTGTAGAGAGAACCCATGTTTATCAAAACAAGCAAATGCGGAGGTCACGCGAGGTCGCACATGTAAATTATTAATCCTTTCCCGAAATCCACGAAATTAGGTAACTTGACTGTACAATTCAGCTAAATCAGTATGCCTATATAGCATTCTCAAGTAGAAAGCCAATAGAAACAACAAAGATTAATTATTTAACCACAAATAACAAATAATGAACTTTTTTAGTTGCATGTCATGTATCTGAGGATATCTTTGGTTCCATAAAAAATTTTATGAATTTGAAATAAACATGTCACTACCCACTTATCAGAACTTTCCCAAAAAAAGATCAAACATTATTTTATTTTGACTGGTTGGCAATCAATCTTTATCAACCAAAGACAATCAAAGTATCTCAGTAATAATTTGGAGTTTCAATTCATATAAAACTGATTGCGACTCTGTAATCATTGTGGTCAGACTTTTCAAGACAGTACACAGTAGGCAAGTAGTTTATTTCTGACAGCTAAGGTTGAGTAGTGTCATATTATGTGATGTTTATCTACCATAACATAGACTCCTTGACATTTATTCAAATGGTATTATACTCTACCTATTACTCCACCAAGCTGGCCGAAATTTATAGTTTTCTGGAAAGCATATTGATCTGCAGGTATTTCAAATGCATTATAGCGAACAAACGGTGTACTTTTTTGCTTTCGCTCCATCATCTCACAATCACAACTTCAACCTCATCACAACATTTTTATTCTTACTTCCGGTAAATAATGAAGGTCATTCTAACGTTTACTCCGTCAATGCTTGCAAAGTATTGAGGACGAATCGACCATATGCTGACAAAATCGACCAAATTAATTATATCCGATGCACGGAGAACTTATCCAAGTAGCCCTAGTTGGAGCAATGATTTTGAAAGATGATAACTTAAGCTCACTTTGCTGAGACTTACAATACAATACAAAATGACTAATCAAAGATGGGAAGTCGTGTAAACATATGCCTGTGTAGTATCAAGTGATCAACCTAGACCCCATATTCCAGCCTCTGATAGATATTTTGACAGTTATCACTAGCCAAATTAGCTATCAGAGGTTGGAATAGGCTTGAGGCAGATGTTTTGGTCTAGCTTGCACAATGTGTTCAAGATGGATAGGCCTTATAAAAATAAATTATAAAATTGTTATACATTTAAACGGCCTAACTACGTTGGCTCACTGTCAGTATAGACCAACACAACACTCGTGCAGATTAACAACTACTCTGGGATGATATAAATTGTTATTGAAAGGTAAACAAAATACAATGGCGGAATGAAAACCGGGTATTTTACATAGCCCAGCGCATGCGCAAGTATGCCTAGAACACAGGCGTTCGTACAATTAATAATAACAGTTAACACGTTACTATAGTATACTGGCGCACGTACTTTAATGTGATAATTAATTTGAATTAAAAATGTTAATGTTCATCCAGGTGATAGCCGAATTATTTTCATCTAGGTGATAATTCGTGTTATTTTTAATTGAAAACTTTAATATTTCACCTAGACCTATAGGTGATACTTCAACGAATTTTCACCTAGGTGAAAATTAAAGTTTTTAATCCGAAATATAAAATGAAATATGTCGTATGTGAGTTTTTAATTCAAAATTACAGGAATTATCACCTAATTTTCACCTGGGTGAACACAAGTATCACGATACGGGAAAGGGTCAAAATAGCAAAGGGCGAAACAGAGAAGGTGCGAAAAAAGAATAATTAAGGGGCAATGTGGGAAGAAATCGTAAGAAAATAGTTTCGTATGTAGAACGCAACCGTACAATCTAATTAAAACGTTACGTTTACAAACAAGAATGGTGGCTTTTGCAGTAGATTAACATCATGAAGATGGTGCAAATTACGTATGATAGTAAAGCTATATAAACTAGATTCTAGTACGTTAGTAGCTAAGAAAAGGGCCAATGGCTATTAGCACAGAAAACGATCCTGATCAGGTACCAGATTACAAGATAAAGGGACATATAGACGATAAAAATGGTCCGACAGTTTGGATCAACATGTTTCAAAATCAGTAGCCGATCACTTTTTAGTACCCTACTCTCAGCACTGTTCAAACGATCGCATCAGATCTCCGACAGTTTGGATCAACATGTTTAAAATCAGTAGCCGATCACTTTTTAGTACCAGACTCTCTGAGAACTGTTCAAACGATCACATCAGATTCCCCCCCCCCATCCCCCCCCTCCTATTGTTTGTCCCGCCATAAGATCAGATCATGACTCAATCGGGTTAAAAGAAGGACAGGCGATTAAAGACGGCAATCGGGCCGATCAAAGAAATGTTTAATCGGGATCAGATCGGCTCGATCGACCATTTTGACACACCATATGGGCTCAGAATGTTATATTTATGCATCCTGAAAGACTCGAGTTTTCTATATGGACTCTTCAGCAGTGATGAGGCCGAGCAGGGGCCACAAAATTTTCAAAAAGGTAAACACCACACTTCGAATGATATATTCCGTCCACCCCCCACACCCACTCTCTTTTCATAAATCAGATTCGCCATATTATGTACCGCGGTTAGCCAAATAAGTATGGACAGTCACATCTATTTCCACTACCTGGAGGTGATGTGGCGTATCGATTAGAGTTTCTTTTAATATCAAATTGCAGTCCATTTTAAAAGACCCACGACAAAACATATAGTTGGATCATATTATATACTATAAGAATATACATGCATCATATATATAGTATTTATAATGTTATGTTTATTTTCTTGAAAACGCTGGAATAATTTGTCTGGAATTGTCTATATAATCTTTATATTTCTGTTTACTAAAATGTTTATCCTCCGGACAAACTTGAATATAAGGAAAACAACACACAGGGTAGGACGCACCAGTAGTATCCCTTTTCTCTATATAACAACCGAATTTCTCGTGGATAGTTCTATGTGGACATCTGTAATATAAAAATTGTAAAATACAAAAATGATGAATAACGAGCCTATTGACTATTTTAACTTATATCGGGATTGAACCTGAATTTATGTTAACGGGGAATTGGAGATGTCTATCAGGTGTTATGCCCTCCACGTTTGTTCATCAAGAGATTTGTCTAGGAAACGGGTGGCAACAAAGTTTCATAAATTGAGCCAAAATAACAAGCCAAAGTGTTTGAGTTGACTTAGTAGAGAATAAAAGTTACAATAAAACATTACTATACATAAAGCTTACACATAACAGTAATATGTCCATTCTTGGCAAACACAATTTTTACAATCAGGCGTCATCCATTCTTCTCCTGGCTTTTTATTATCTGGACATTTTCCTGTGGAAAAATCAAATAGTTTATTCTAACATAATATTGGAATTGGCTGACTAGATACAAAGGCAATCGTAATCTAAACTGTATAATTATGCAACATCGAGTACAAATGTCTCAAATACCGCATTTTTTAAAACAATAATTCAAAATGTTATGAATTGATCAGGTCCTGCTGTTGAACAGGAACATAATTAGAATTGATCTTTTGTTACTAACGGCTTGTTGTTACACATAATCTAATTGATTATGTTTTGAATACACTAACCAATAAATTCTTGTATACCGTTCCGGATTACATGCTGCATGCTATATACAGGGTAACTAAGTAACCTTAATGTATATACATTAACGTGATATTCAAGTTCTTTATTAACAATAGCTTAAAAACATGTTCACTGTCATTTAGGTGCAAATATTTTAAGCACAAGTGGGTGCATGTGCATTTGGGTACAGGTCTTATAGGCACAGTGTTATTTAGGCACAGTGATTTAGCTTATACGTGTTTGAAGTTGTAAATCACTGTGTCTAAATGACGCTGTGCCTTAAGTACTGTTTCTTACTGCGTTTAAAATATTTGTGCCCAAATGACTGTTTACCAAAATTAAAAATCAGCCTTATTCACATATTGAAGCGTTGGTACATATTACAAATTGATTAAATTCCCCATATCTTACTATTCTTACCCTCGATATCTTGCAAGGGTCGGCCGAGCCATAAACTGATTACATTACAACTATTTCGTTTAGTAAATTTTCATTAGAGTGACTTTTCCCAGTATATACTATTGTAAAACGACTGTGCAGGGTTTGAGTTGGCTGCCTACACTCGGAAGTAAGGGTATTGAATGAAGTAGGCTAAGCTATGTGTAAAGTTACCATCAGAAATTGTGAAAAATGAATGCCACAGGAACTCATAACTACCGTAAACTGAATATACATGTAAACGATGATAACATATCAAAATAATGTGTATAAAAATAATTATTTAAGCTTACATTCAAATTACAGTGAGAAAATATCTGTTTGTTTCCTATGTGATAAGACCCATAACTACATCATAGAAAAAACTTAGTTCTATCTGTCAATTACATGAATGAAGAGACAACATACACAATCTTACCTTTATGGTACACGAAGTTTCCATCAATACACGAGATGATTGTGATAATGAAGAAAACTCTGTATAACATTATTGCTGCATAGAACAAGGACATTTAATATTAGGAGACAAACAAGGTCTCCATTTTTAACAGTATAAGACCTATCAGTCAATAATGTAACAGATTTCAAGTTTATTTTCAACAGATTGTATTACTTACTTTTTATTGATCTCATGTTAAAGAATAAATAAAATATTATTGTTTACCTTCTATTGTTCAATACGACAAGCAAATTTTCGCACCGCCTCAAGTGTGTGACCCCCTTCTTTATACTCATTTTCATTTGAACTTCTACTTCTACGATCGCTTTAGAGGTTCGGCCTGGCGATAATCGCGTCAGGTGCGTTTTTGAACACCATGTTAGATAATAGATAGCATTAGAAATATTAAAGTTCTGTCCTGTCCCAATTTACTTTTTTCAACACAAATCTTGTGACTTTTCTAAGACACGCCACTTTGAAATATTTAAAGATTACGTATAAGATAGATTTACTTCACGCTTTATTAATTATGTAGTGGCTATATTTCGCAATACTCAGTCGTGTAGCCTACATTTTGGCGTAATGTTTATTAAGCCGCGAATATATTTCTAATAAATCTTTGTAGCGTTCAACAGAGTGCAATATCGACTATAGAAATTATGACTATATAGTCGTATGTTTCTTTGGAAGTTTGGGGTTGAAGAAGGTATTCAGTTGTCGTGATAGTATTCCTGATATATAAAATTTCATGTTGGGGCCGTACCCGTTTACTCGTTGGAAACGAAATTAAATGAATGGAGTTTTACGTCCTACTTTTCTGCACCATGTGGACAAATGAAGACGGGCAACGCCATGCAGGGTGCAATGAGGGAAATTTTGCCAGGACAGTGGCATAAGCCTGCTCGTTTTCGATTTCCAACTGTCGAGGGCTCTTTACGTGCACAGCCTGTAGCACAGGGGACCTCGGTTATTGTCCCATCCGAACGACTAGACACTCGTAAGCCCCTCGTACCTGCATCACTGATAGGGGGAAACCGGGTTGAAAAATCCGAAGGTATTATCTTGACCTATGCCGGGATTGAAACCTGGACCTTCAGGTTAGCGAGCAAGCGTCCAACTCACTGAGCCACCCCGGCTCCCCATTTTACTCGTTGGAGATAATTTTTATTATCATGGTGTTGCATCATGACAATGATTGTTTTTTATTTTCTTTCGATGAGTCGGGAAAGTTAAAGTTAACATCTATTAAAGCTCCTTGACCTGGATACGATGAGGACACGATTTGCTTTTTCTGTTTCTGTCTTATAGACAACCGGACACCGTACCTCGTTTATACATACAGTTCTTCAAACAGATTCGACGAATCATTTATTACTACTCATCAACATTTTTCAAATATGTAAATAAAGACTTAAGTACTCGCAGTTGTAGGTTGCTGTTCGACCCGGATATGATCGAGGTAAAACATGTTATTATAAGACATAAAATAAGACATAAACTAACAAACCGTATCGAGAAAATAGTGGAAATTTTCACTGTGATAAACTAAATTGGGACGAATAGCAGCGCCATTGTTGTTTATTATTCTCGTAAGAAAACATCTACTATAATTTTGATAGTTTTAATTGTTGTGATACCTGTCACTAGTGGATATATATCTTTATATAATATATAGTTAATACACCTTGGGATGTTTCTATACATTACAATAATGTTTATCTACGTATCATTCGTACGTTTGTGATTTCTTAAAGTTTATGTTATAATGTATGAATTCTATGGGGGAAACTGTATAACAACTCTCATGGGTCTGTTCTTGGAAAAGAAGCACTTCAGCAATACAGATATTAACACTAACCTATTGTAGTTGTGCCATGTATCAATAGTGTAATATTTGGAAGAGATGTCTGAAGACCTAACAAAAGGAAAGGACCAACGTGGGTTAGAAAGTAACAACTCTGTGGTTGTGACCATCAACACGGGTCATGTTGGACTGAAACTTGAACTTCCCGATGATAAAAAATACCACGTTTTTCTCTATTGTGAAAATTCCCCACATGATAAACATGCTGCTCTATACATTTTAAATAAACTAGAAGGACATGGTATAAAATGTTGCTTCTCAGAGAGGGATTTTTCTCCGGCTAAGACACAAATAAGAAGTATAACTGAAGCTATTGAACAATCGGTGAAAATGGTTGTCATATTTTCAGACGCGTTTTTCAGTGGTCGCGAAGGAGTATATACCGCTGAAATGCACTTACAAACATACATTGATAAAGATAATAGTCTAATGATTCCACTAAAAATTGATGATTGTACCATGACATTGCCATTTAAAGGTATACTTCCAATACATATCCTGGATTTAAGGAGAGAAGAGGAATGGTTTCCAAATTTAATTCGTTCAATAGCAGATAAAACTGGTGAGTTTTGTACAACTTTATTCCACTAAAGGAATTAATGATTAGTTTCTCGAATCATAATAAAGACGAATTTCAAATATAATTATAAACTAAAATAGTATAATCCTTGTAAGACATTTAGGAGTATCACAGCACATTAAGAAACAACAGTTTTTATGGATATAGACTTCTATTTATTATTGTACACAATGAAACGTTGTGTTCAATAATAAATAGAAGTCTATATCCATAAAATCTGTTGTTTCTTAAAATAGTATATTCTTCCTGCTTGCATTTCTAAAAGTGTATATGGGTGATCATATAAGCAAAATCAAGAAATAGTAAAATCTATACATTTGTTCTGATCTATATTTTAATCAGATATAGTTCATTTATCAAAACAAATCAATTTTATTCAGATAATTATCTAAATATGAAAGTATTAGCTTCACATAGAGGATGTTATAGTTCAAAAGAAAGAAAGAAGTTGACACTGCAAGTGAAGTTCCTACAACAATTACAGAAAGAGAGTTTTATCGTAAGTAAATACAAAGTATTATCACTTTTGAATTCTCACAGTTTAGTAACCATAAGGCCCTGTTTATGTTTAGTTGTTTTGAGGGGAATCGTAGTAAGCAGATTTCAGATCACATGAAACACAGGGCGTGATGTATATATACATATTATTGATAAATGGCAATCTCATGGCAAAACAATTCCCTCGTCAACTTCATCTCCTCAGGCTAAATATTTTGTGTTTTTTTTTTCAGTTGGATGAAACTATATTCAATACGATGATAAAAGATATTATGAATATGTATCGTGATTACAGAAGACCCGATAAATTATTTTGTCCAGTATTAGCCTATTTATGTCTCATTTGTTTAATGGGAGTTATTTTTCTGTTTACGACCAGATATTTTCAAGACGATATTGTAAAAAGATGGATACCTTTATTTAGCATATTTGCTATGGGATTAATATTCACTGTTATCATGTCTTGTATTCTACGTTTTAATTGTCAGGTAATGTATGAAATATTCTCTTTAAGTTATATTTAATATTAAAAGCTAATGAGTATCTATTGGAAGTTTATGAATATATAATGCATAAGTTATAAGATAATGGATATTCAATGTATCTGTTAGACGATAATGGATATTCAATGTATCTATTAAAAGATGATGAATATGCAATTTATACTTAAAAGATGCTGAATATACAATGTGTCTATAAGAAGATAATGAATATTCAATGTATATTATAAAACATGATAAATATACAATGTATCTATTAGAAGATACTGAATACACAATATTGAAAGATAATGAATTATGCAATGTATATATTAAAAGATAATGAATATACAATATTAAAAGATAGTGAATATACAATGTATATATTAAAAGATAATGAATATACAATATTAAAAGATAGTGAATATACAATGTATATATTAAAAGATAATGAATATACAATATAAAAAGATAGTGAATATACAATGTATATATTAAAAGATAATGAATATACAATATTAAAAGATAATGAATATGCAATCTATATACATTAAAAGACAATGAATATAAAATATAAAAAGATAATGAATATGCAATCTATACATTAAAAGATAATGAATATACAATATATATATTAAAAGATAATGAATATACAATGTATATATTAAAAGATAATGAATATACAATATTAAAAGATAATGAATATGCAATCTATACATTAAAAGACAATGAATATACAATGTATATATCAAAAGACAATGAATATACAATATATATATTAAAAGATAATGAATATGCAATGTATATATTAAAAGATAATGAATATGCAATGTATATATTAAAAGATAAGGAATATACAATATTTGTATTAATAGTTAATGAATATACAATGTATATATTAAAAGACAATGGATATAGAATATATATATATAAAATATAAGGAATATACAATGTATATATTAAAATACAATGAATATACAATATATATTAAAAGATAATGAATATACAATGTATATATTAAAATACAACGAATATACAATATATATATTAAAAGATAATGAATATGCAATGTATATATCAATAGATAATGAATATACAATATTAAAAGATAATGAATATGCAATGTATATACTGAAAGATAATGAATATACAATGTTTATATTAATAGTTAAGGAATATTTAATTTATATATTAAAAGATAATGCATATACAATGTACATAAATGTATATATTAAAAGATAATGAATATACAATGTTGATATTAATAGTTAATGAATATACAATGTTGATATTAATAGTTAATGAATATTCAATGTATATATATATTAAGAAATAATGCATATACAATGTATATATTAAAAGACAATGAATATACAATATATATATTAAAAGATAAGGAATATGCAATGTTTATATTAATAGTTAAGGAATATTCAATGTATATATTAAAAGATAATGCATATAAAATGTACATAAATGTATATATTAAAAGATAATGAATATGCAATGTATATATTAAAAAATAATGAATATACAATGTTGATATTAATAGTTAATGAATATACAATGTATCTTTATACTTATCATCATGTTATATAATTATATTGTTATTATTTATATAGTTTATTATTTCCGTATTGTACATATTGTATATATTTATATATCATGCTGATGAGTCTAAATTGCTCTTTGCAATACACTTACTTACTTATCTATTAAAGATAATGAATATACAATGTATGTATTAAAAGACAATGAATATACAATACATATATATTAAAAGATAATGAATATACAATGTATATATTAAAAGATAATAAATATACAATGTATGTATTAAAAGACAATGAATATACAATACATATATATTAAAAGATAATGAATATACCATGTATATATTAAAATACAACGAATATACAATATTTATATATATTAAAAGATAATGAATATACAATGTTGATATTATTAGAAAATGAATATACAATGTATCTATTAAAAGATATTGAATATTCAATGTATATATTAAGAGATAATGATTCCAGGTCGTGATTTACACACTGCGAGGTTTTTTTTATATCAACCGTAATAACTATTTTGCTAACATGTATGTGTTGGGAACAATTATATAATAATAATATATTTATTTCGTACAAAATATAGTACACAAATGAACAAATAAAAAAGAAATATACATGTATATCAAATTAATATATAAAGTAATAACTAAGCTTTAATAATTTTGATAAAATGATAGACTCATTGTCTTCACTGCCGCCCTTCTGTCTTTTTTCCGACCCTTTTCTTATCGATCAACTGTAATATAACTCTATTTTTTTGAAAACACAATCTCATTTAGGTTTTTCACTATCCTTAACGGGACAGCCTCTCCATTTCGGAGGTTGATTTAGGTCTTGAATATGATTATGTAAATAGTCTTCGGAAGAATTAAAATTGTACGAAAATCGCATAATTCATTCAAATATATCTCAAACTAGGAATTTCACTTTCTATTTCTTATATGGCAGAGCTCAAGACGACTCGTCTTTTTTACTGTCAAACGCAGATAATTTTGGAAACTCTTGGCTTTGAAGGCCTTAATTTTGACGTAGACCTGTGAATTGATAAGCTTAGCTAAAAGGATTCTCGTTTCTGAGACTAAGGTTCAATTGATCAAAAACGTATTGCGAACCTATCCCTTTAAAAGGGTAGTTAATAGTTTCTAACTTTAAAGAATTTTTTTTTTTATGAATTTCAGGATTGTTATCACCGCTCTTATAAGAATGATTTGGCTGTTATAAATGATAAACTCATGGATCAAAATATCATAGTGTCAGTGGTTGCAGATGAAATATCCTTTGAAATACCTTAAATGATTTTCACTACAAACGTAATGTTATTTATGTAATAAAAAATATATGTATATTTCGTTGTTAAGAAATAGGTATATCATATCTCACTCTTCTTTATCCTTAACTCTCACCACATAAAACTTATTTATTATAATTACCTACCATGTATGGTGAGTATATTTTATTTACGCAGTAACCTATTTCATTATGTTTTTATGAATAATGATTTGATTATGTTCATGGTAAGATAGATTCAGCTTGACAATTCTTCAACATGGATTTGTCTATTTTGTCTATCAAGTTACTTGAATAGACCAATTGATTTTCCATGATCGTGCATTATGTTACATTGTACTTCCGTTTTACTTCCTTACATTAAGTATTCAAAAGGAAGTTTCACTGATACTTCATCCTTCGTGAAAAGGATAAAATTCGGCCGAGGGTTTTAACGATATTAAAATTCGCAAAGACCAAACGCAGCGCTCGAATATGCCAGTTATCGGGGTTAATCAACATTCTCTGTCAGAATGACTAGTAAGACCATTCCATTAATATAGAATAAATGGGGGACAACTCGTGCGTACAAACTTGGTGACTTCAGTCAGCAACTTGTGAGCAAGACTTCTTAAAACGTGGGCTCGGTAAAGTTCTATTATTATTAAAGTATATTTCTTCGTAATTTAAAGCGTAATATTTTAGAATATCCTTGAGAAATCACAATAACAATATTATAGTTCATTCATCTTGCAGGAATATCTGAAAGAGAAATATGTTGATGAATTAAAGAACTGTAAGACGAGTGCTGGTGAGGATATTTTAACATGTTACAAGATAATTAAATCATGGTTTTGTTGTGAAACACCTCCTTATAAAAACCAGGTAATATATTTACATGATTGTAAATTATAAAACATACTGATCGAAATCGTATGCCCCAATTATTTTTTGACTTATCAGCATAATGCGTTCAAGCTTAAACAACCCAACCATTAGTAGTTTTGCCTTATTGCGACTATTATAGTAAATATATAACCAGAAATAGTTATCGAGTCGGGTGAATAGGTTTGCTGGTAGGACATGAAAACATGTTTGGCAATGTACTTGTCAGTCAGCTTGTCCAATTTTCAATCAGACGTCTGTGGCTTCTGCAAATTCTCTATTTGATGGCATCACTAGTCGCGAAGGGCCTTTTCTGATAACGGTATGTTGATTTTGTGACATCACCAAACATTTATTGTTTGTGGAATCGGAGGAAACCATATAGATGTCTGATTGAAAATTGGAATTGTGCAAATTGATGCTATCAGTGTTCTCGATACACATAATTTTTTTTTTAACAATTTAACAATTTAATCATAGTAAATTTTTATTGTAGGATATATTTCATTTAATGTTAGTAAAAGAAGCAGCAATGTATGCCTGCTGGTATTTACGTGGAAAATTAACAGAACGATTTGAAGAGAGACATACTGTACAAAGCCAGTGTTTGTGTCAGTATATTGAAAAGAAATGGAAACTGTCAAAAATTACTCATTTGTGAAACATCGTATTGTGATTATCATAATGGCCAATTGCAGGACCTGGTGATGTTACGATGTTAACTCTTCTTAAGTTCGCGTTTAACTCGCAATGTCACATTAACATAGTATTCTAGAACTTAGTGTTATGGAATTTCATCCGTATGGTTTATGTTCTAGCATCGATTCATTAGTCTAAGAGGTCTAGGAGTGTTCATGAGACTTCCTAAAATGACAATTTGTCGATTGATAAAATGCTTCACAACTTTAATCAGTCTAATTTTATCAGTGTTTCCTCAACAGAATGTATACATGTTGCTTTATGTTAATCTCACCCCACCATTATCTTGATACCTCCTAACACTAATCATTATAATAAACATTGTTATATCTACAAAACATAAACTGTGATACTGTCAAAATATGTATAAAATGGTGTTATTTGCATATAAACACATATCTTCGTGTTGTTTCTGTGTCTTTGAACAGAGAAAGTGTTCTGGATATTAGAGATTATTTACTGCTTATTTGCAGTGCATTTATGACAAAAGTGAAAAACTAAAATGGATATAGATTGCACATGAGCAATTCAACAGAGTTGTGTTTTAATTAGATCTGATTGGTATAATGTGCATGAATATCACAATTTCGTTACCTAATTTTGATGGTGTTGATATTTGTTTTCATAAAGTAGTACAACCGAGAATCAATAATTTACGCTTGAACATTTATAAAAAATGTGCATTTCAACTAATATTTCACCATTTAATATGATCTTCTTTTGTGTTCAACTTTCTTGCCAAATTGACAGAGATTAAACAAAGTATGTAGTCTGTCAAATGGAATATTTGAGATGTTAATAAAATGTACGCAATAGAAATAATAATTGTCTAAATATCTATAATCCCACTGTTTTGTAATCCATGTAGACAGCCGTGAGAAGGTTTCACTACGTCAACACATGGCTACTTCAAAGATAATATTTTATGTAGGCATAACCTATTCAGAATGGCTGTACAGCCCGTTCATTGGTTGCGTGAATTAGTTCGTCCAATCAACGTATTTCGTTAATATTCTATTTTCGAATGACTGAACAGCTATGACCTCTAAGGACTTAAAAGTTCACAACTGTTCAGAACTAACCATCAGTCACGACTTAAAGAGAAACAAAAAAATCATTATACCAACAGTTTTCACCTTTATCAACCGTTACTTCATTGTGTTTTTTGACCACCCATTGTAAAAACATGCTGCTTGAACAAGTTTACTGAAAACTTTTAAGGTAAGAAATTATGTCATGAGAAGTAACATTTTGTGTTTTTAGTACAACTGACGTTTTGAACATCAGCAGGACATATTTGATAAAGAACAATGTGTGGCACAAGGTGTTCAAATTGTCGAAAAAAAAACCGCATTTTTCGTGAAAGCGCTCAGCCACGTTGACCATATGGGATCTTAGAACAAGTCGCAATGCTAATGAATATTTTCGATGGCAAATGGGTCAATGGAGTTAATGCGGCTTTAGAAGCGGTAGGCAAAATTGCAAGCAAACAAATATATTCAGGCAAATACCCTTTGTCACCCTTAAGATTTTGAAGCAATAAAGCACAAAGCGTCAATTGATAATTTAGAATGTTAATTTTGCCTCAACTTCTATGAAAAGTTTGGGAGAACATTAATGATGATTTGAGAGTTTTATCTATTAGTATAGAGAACACTAGACTAGCTGGTGTCAAAATCATTTTGTAAATTGTTACCTTTCTATCAGCCGTCTGTTGGGTGACGTCACATTTTAGTTTATGACAAATTGATTTGATTTATTTGACCAGATTGTGAGC
Organism: Lottia gigantea; assembly: GCF_000327385.1. Taxonomy (NCBI): domain Eukaryota; kingdom Metazoa; phylum Mollusca; class Gastropoda; family Lottiidae; genus Lottia; species Lottia gigantea. The sequence goes on along the minus strand of NW_008709979.1, from coordinate 388,115 downwards.
CTGGTTACAGAATACAATGGAACTCTGTAAACGATGTTGTTGTTGTTATACAAATGCAGTAGAATACGATGAACCTAAAGCCCAACAACTTGTTTTGCAGAATCCTTTTATAGGTAAAAGTAATTACGTTTATTGAGACTCTTTTAACTCATCCAGAGAAAACAAATTATGCTGATGGAGAGTTCTATTTGCCCCCTAGAAAAGTGATTTATCCCCACTTCATTTTCGTTTTATTCTAACGTTTGACGAGCCCGATGCTCTGCGCCAAAAATGCTTGCCGCTATCCTTGCATAGTCTTCCCTCAATTCTCACCACCCAAAGCTTAACCAAAAACCAAAAAAGTCATTTGTCTGTCAAAAGGCAATTTATCTTAAACGAAGCATATCAGTTGTTTTAATTTATTTTTTCAGGTATAAGTGATAAAAGATATGTATTATTAAATAATCAAGAAGTAGAGATAGAAGGATATAAAGCATTGGACATAATTTCTCGTAAGTCTCAGATTGCCTGTACTTCAACAGCACCTGATGCGTTTGGTAAATCTGATATTTACGCCGATTCCAAACCACCCTCATATCCTAGACCGATTATAGGAATTATACATGGGGCAAAGTTGTCAGAGGCACGGAGTTTTGAAGATATAAGTTTTGACCCAAGAAGTGAACCCATTAAGAGATGTACGTCACTTACAACTTTATATAAAGACGTGCCGGAAACCAATAACACAGATTCTCTCACATTTATGACTTTATTTATCAATCTGGATACAGACCACAACTGTTTAACTATCAGTCTAGATAAGTTATACAATGTATTAAAAATCGACTTATATAATGATATACATATTTGGTTACGAGTTTTCCCAGATCATCCTGAAGGATTCCATAGTCAACCAGTTCATGCTGCCAAAAATTTGGAGTTCATTGATATATTTAGATTGAAAGATCAGACTGTTGAAAATTTGATTAAATCGACATTTCGTCTTACTGTTTTGGGAAAAGATTCAAAGAAAAAATCCCACAGGGAGTCTATTATATGTGAAGGTTTTGTAAATGGACGGGATATAGATTGGAAATCAGCACAAAATAATGAGATTAAGGTATATTTCAAGAGAAAATGGATGAAAAAGGTATGTACCAATTGATATAGACATGAAGGAAGTACTTTTTACGTGAAATATAAACTCGTTCTGGGATAATGATGATCTCATATAGAATATTTAAATTTGATCGATTGCCTTGTGAATGTGAGCAACCGCCGGTACCTCTCAACCAACAGGTCCTTCATCACTCGCTTTGATTGGTTAGAAATACACAAAAGCAAGACAGTGCAAAAATTTGTTAGATTACAATGATGATAGGGATATAAAAAAATAACAGAAAACAGATAATACATTTTTTTGGTTATTTTCAGATGAGTACATCAAATAAGTTTTTAGAAAGCGATTTGGGAGAATTATTTGTTTTGTTACAATACCAATCAATGGCGAAACGAATGAAGGTGTTGATAAGGAAAGCCAATAACCTACCAAAATCAGATAAGCTCATCGGAGTACCAGGTAGTCAATATGTCTTGTGTTTATTAATAAAAATGTGTATGTAAGCATCTATTGGGAACTAAGATGCTTTCAAATAGCGAAGGTTGAGTGTGCATGACACATCGAATATCAAATGTCATGGCTTGCACCTGTAGCTACGGGCCTGCACGTCTCAGATTTCTGGTTGTTTTTTCAGGTCATAGTGTGGTCATCAACTTATATAAAGATGGTGAAATCGTTTCAAGTCGTGAAACTCAGGTGCAAGGAGGACTGCATCCAGTTTGGAATCAACCATTTTTATTTACCATACCCAATGAACATCATGATTCTTACAATTTGGAATTTATTATAAAAAGGAATAGAAGATATACTAAAGATAATATTATAGGTCATGTCCTGGTTGGCCCTGGTGCACCAAAAAGCGGTGGAGATCAATGGCAAGAGGCTATGAAACCGCGGGGACTTGAATGTGCTCTCTGGCATAATATCACACCGATATTTACATACAGAAATTAATTGTTCTGCATAATGAGAAGATACAATTTAGGCATCATAAATGAGTATTGGTGTTTTCTTGTCTCCTGTAATAATTCTTCTTCTTGTCATTATAAATGTACATCACCCCTTGGTTTAATTAATATTCATTTTTTGGGAATAAAATGCAGTAAGTTAAACCACGTTTAGACCCCGGTATGCATAGCTTGTAGTTTTATTTTGGACTTTACTGAACCCTTTCATGTCGCATGTCATATGACAATATCTGTGTATGGAAACAAAATTGCAATCCCATTGTCAGGTTGGTCCTGTAGGCTACTAGCCACTCATGCGTGATATCGTTACGGGTAGAGCCTGCTATTTAAGGCAAAAATAAACCATTTATGAGTCCATGAAGACATTACCAGCTATTCTGTGTTCCCAACATGGTACCAAAATGAAACCAAGATGGCGTGGATCACATGATTGGGGTCACGGTCCACACTTCACCACATGTTGTTGATTGTAAAATGTAAATGTGGCGACGTAGGCACCATTACCTCAATCATGAGATCTATACATGAGAAACTGCGAAATTACGCCATCTTTTGGAGAGACAAAAAGACAACTTTGTATCAGACCATCTTTTGAGCTTGTCTGACAACATACGCACTGTTTCTGCACACTGTTGATATACCGGTAGGCCTACTGATGTGATTCCGTCACCATGCCTTTTGAAATTGACATAACTGACTATAGTATCTGCAATTGAAATGGTTAATTCCAACACGATAGTCTCCACTGAAGGTGATGATGCCTCCGCCTTTCTGTTTCAGGGCCTTAAGAAGTGGGCCGTGGAATTCAAGTCTTTGCGATGAGCGTGCGCGTTCAGAAAATACTAACCATTCCTTAAAACATTGCCCGGGTTGCAAGACAAAATAATATATGCCATCATGGCTGATGACGACAATGTTGTTGGCACCTCTCGTGAGAGTTGGTGTTTATCGCAATATTATCACTAACGAGTGAAAATTTTTAAGTTTCTGCTCGATTGGTGCTTCCATAGCTCTGCATAGAAACGTAGTCTAGTTCCCGGTAACGTTCCGACCATCCGTCGTTTTGAAGCAAACCCCGTTAAACTTTACGATCCGATGTGTCCTGGCAAGTTTTGAAACTGTTTCTCAAATTGAAAATAAGTTAAACACAGCTTAAAGGGACAAATGCTCCATTTTTTTACCACTCATACTTTAGTCTCATTAGAATTTTTTAGTAGCTAAACCAATCAATAATACTATTATTAATAGTGTTCATAGCTCACCGTCGAAATTTGAGCCTTCAAATCCAAATTGTTCACGACTAAAATCAATCCACCAAAATGCCGCTTCTGTCCCTTTAAAACCCTCCCATGAAGGAGACAAAAAATCCCAAGACATCTAAAAAGACTAGGCCTATACAGGGAAATCTTTTGGATGAATCAACTAATAAACATTTCACCCTCTCGACTCAATATTATTCAGTTTGATTCCCAAATAATAGACTACCATTTGTTTCCCAATTTAATAATATTTCTATCCCAGCTTCCCGTACAATTAAACGATACTAACTCAGAATTACAGAATAAGCTAGCCTACCAACTGTCTTTTACAAACAAAAAAAACTGCTAGGCCTAGTAGCCTACTCCAAAAATCAAAAACCCACAAATGCCAGTAATCACTCTTTTTTCCTGGTTATTTCAAACAAGATATATAATATATAGAACACTTCTGTGTATTTTTTAAATTATAGCCTATCTTTATACTTTTACAGTGAATTGTTTGGTTATGAGGCGCAATGTGGGAATTAAATTCTTTGACAAAATTATTTGAAATAAGCAGATTATATGGAAATAAATGATTTTGTGCAGCCAAGATTATTTGGAAACCATCAGTTTTGACCATTTTCATTGTATGCAAACCAGTCATTATTGTTTCAAACAATGAATCGATACTATTTTATTGTATTCATCTAATTAAAATTTGGTTTTGAAAGCTCATGACTCTATAAGCCTTTTGGTCGGTCTTCGTGAAAAATATCCATGAAAAAGGCAAACCCAATTATGAGAAATCGTAAGTAGCATAGCCTAGGAGAGCTATCTCAACCATAGAGTTATTACTTTCAAATATTTTCGTTTTCTGATATAGAACTGAACCGATTATTGGATTATTCAGCTAAATGAAACTACATCCGGGTTCTTGAAAATGGCGGCGAAATGAAATCTTATTTAGTTATTGAAGGTTATCATTCTTCTGAAATGTTTCTATTGATTGGTGAAAGTTACTCAGAAGATTTGAGATATGGACATTAATCACTTTTCAGAATATTAAAGTCTGTTATAATTCCTTTATGTGCCAGTTGCCAGGTGTGTAACTAAAACTCACAAACTGAAATTTGTAATCAGTTTTTAATTTTGAAACAAGTCCAAACACTACAAAACTTCATTAGGCTATCACAGTGAATTAAGCTACAATTTTAACAATTTTCGTCTTGAATTTTTTGATGAAAACCAACTTTACTTTCCCATTATGTTCGTCTAGTAGTAGTTGTATGCAGCGTAAAGCTTCTCTCTGATTATATCACCACATTGCCTTGGTCATAATAACTCAATAAGCCTAGTATTAGTAACAACTAAAATTTGATTTAGTTGTGACACATGTGAGAAGAGAGTAAATGTTTATCTTATGACAAAAACTTACTCATATTTGAAATTGTGAGGAGCGTGAGTAGCCCAGATTGAGCTCTCACACAGATACTCACTCTCCTTACAATTTCAAATATGAGTGTGTTTTTGTCATGATAAACATTAACTCTCCAAAATATTATATTATTATCATGATACTGGTATATTACCGTTGGCCTATAATATATATTTGATGTTTAATTGATATATTTTCAGATGACATAGATTTATTGAAGTAACCAAAGATGGCAAATGAAAGTGATGTATTTGGTTCTGTTCTAGAAACAGATTATAATAGTAAAGAATATGATATCAAGCAAGCATTTTTTACCAATTTACTTCTTCTTGGCTTTGAAGCAAAAACTTTTGAAATGAAGTATAGAATACCTTTTACAAAGTAGGTATTTGTTAAACTTGTAATTATGAAATGTAAACTGGTTATCCTAAAAACTTGTATATAAACTACCACCATGATTGATCTTTATTGATTTTAATCCTCAATTCTTCAACTTCAATTTGACCATGGGACACACTATTTCTGCCTTTAGTAATAAAGTCTAGTCTATTGGAGCTGAATTTTGTAGATCTAATCCATCTTACTTTCAATTTCATTAATACATTCTATTTTTAGAGACATGTTTAATCTTCCTAATAAAACAGGATCAGAAGCAGTGTTGTATTTTTTGTTTAACCAGTTAAACCCTGTTATGTGTAAAGAAGAATTCAGGTGTATGTAAGTAATATTATTTCAGCTATTCTGTTTTACAGTATGGTACTGTAACTTAAAGAACCTGTTTTTTTTTAAGCTTTACCACTGGTTTGTCATGTAATTCTTATATATTGACAAAAAATAGTCCAGTAGAGTCATTGGGGGTAAATTTGGACGCTTATGTATTTTATGCCACAATGTGTTAATTTTTTTCTTTCTGTGCTTTATATCTGACTGAACTATCAAAATCATGTGACAATCTGGTACAAGTTGGGCCATTTAAATGAGTATAATGAATAGGTACTATGGTTTATTAACAAATCAGGTACACAACTATTCAATTGCATGTGCAGCTTAAAATTTCAATGAAGATTAATCCTATGAAGAAATATGATGTTTCTGTTATTTATTTGTAGATGTTTTTGGCCAATATCGAATAAAAAAGATGAACAATTGTTTAGACGTGCTTGTAATAATTGGTTAATTAACATACAAAAGGTACATGTTTTTATTGTCTTTGTTTCTAAGTAGCTAGCAAATTGTGACATGCAGAAAGCTACAATAAATGATGGTGTAATGGTGTAAAGTGCAACAATGTCAAGAAATACTTATTCATCTTCTCTTCTATTACAGGAAGAACCTGATTCACATCTGCCAAGAGTAGCAGCTTCATTATTAATGTCCCCCGGTGGAAATAAATTCTATGAATTTCTGTTTTCTTTCTCTAATTACGTTCTATGTCAAGTAATCAAAAGAGATAATGGTAAGGTTCTGGATTGTTTAAAGACAAAGTTTGAAATTATTACAGAATGTTTAAAGCAAAAATTGAAAAAATTATTACTTTGTTAGCAGCTGGTGTATTCTATGATATAATACATTATGAACTGTGAAATCCTTATAGTAACAAAGTTTGAAATGGTTTTAGAGTAGAACTGTGGTTTTATTTGCAAGTTTGCTGAGCTTGAGTGAATTAAGAGTGATTACATTGATACAGCCACATTTTAAAGATTTTTAAATTTTCAGCGATATGAATTTTTTTGTAGGTGTAAAATCGGTGCTTGGATTTCCTGAACTCTGTCAGAAGACTGTGTTATTAGATGATGTTATTGGTAAAACTGTCCAGTGCTCTGCTATTAGATGTAGAAAACAATATTTTAGACAATTACAGCAAACCTTAGTTTCTAATAATGAATGGAAAGAATATTCAAGGTAAGAAATGGTTGTCTTGAGAATGATTTCATACTTTTACTAGAGAATTTCTGTTACTGTTCATTTGATGTGGTTTGTATGTACTTTCCAGCCATGTATAAGGATTATTGTCTGTTTATGATTATAGTTATCTATTGGAAAGCAGGAGCTAGCAGGAATATTTTTCTGTGGTCATTCTTAAAAATGGCTGACTATATATTCAAGGTATATTCAGATAGATTCTATTTTAGAGAAGGTTAAATAGTTCAGTTTTCTTTTTCAAGTGAATTGGTGAATGAATATCGTCAGTTAACAAAGAAAATACGAGATTTAGAGAGAGATGTTAGAAGTGAAATGCAAGCAGCAAATGAAAAAAGTCAAACAAGAGGAAGGTAAGTTGTTTGTCTATAAATATGAGATAAAGATTGGCTGGGCGACAAGTTATCCCTAGTTTTCAGTGACTAGTAGTTTCGTTCAAGGTTGAACTCTTCAGACTGATTTATTTGACTCACATTGCGAGGTTCTATTTATACTATTCAGGACCCCAGTGAAAGATTACCGGGGTGGGAGGTTTACCGGGGTTGGTTTTTACCGGGGTTGGTTTTACCTGGGGTTACGTGGGTTGATTCTACCGGGGGTTCTACCCCCGGTAA
>NW_008709979.1:373786-380641 GCF_000327385.1 Lottia gigantea | reverse complement strand
ATGACAAAATCTTAACACCCCACTTTTCTTCGTTAGTTTTACTAATTTGTTTGTCTCTCATTACATGAAGTCATGAAAAGAAAGGAAGCAACAACTATATTTTACAAGGATCCTTTCTACCAGCTGGTCCTTTGGCAAAACCTGTATTGATCTTTCCCAGATTATCTGTATCCTTTGCAGCTGGGTCTACTGGAATTATGAGTGAAGATGACTTCATCAGACTTGCACATGTTAACTGACATTCGAACCAACAGCTGCCATTTGCTTGATGTTAACCAATGCTCTAAATAACTGTGCTATAGAACGACTTCCAATTTGAGGAAATATGTGCAGTAATTGTGTTGCTGCCATTTTTAATTTAATATTTTTGATATCATTCTATTTATATGTATATTTATTTAATTACAGTCCTGGTATGTCAAAGAGAAAATCTTTTAGCTTAGAATATGATTTAGATAGTCAAAGTGTTAGAAGAACACAAAGAATACAAAAGGTTTGTCCACTGTTATGGCATTTCTTCACAAAAATACATAACTCTACTCTTTCAAGACTCCTTAAATTGGTAATGTCGTGTCATGTCATTCCATTTGAACAAATAAACAAGGTCTTAAATACTTTAAACATTAATGATAAAAAAGAACATTGTACTATGCTCATTTGGTGTATGTTATTTTGACTTGATGTTGATTATATATTGTAGGTAAGAGAGATGTGGAGACAAGTTGAGAAATTTCAGTCAGAAGATAGTAAAGATAGAGAGATAATACAAGCTATATTAGATGAAATATTATCTAAAAATAAACAATCATCAGCAGGAATTAATGCTACAGATTTAAACATTAAGATACCTGATATACTATTGAGAGAATGTGAAACAGAAATACATCGGGTAAGACAATTATATTAATACATTAGTGATGAGTTTTATATTGTTAGATATTTCAATTTGAAAATATTGCCTTTGACTAAGCCAAAAAAAAAGAGGTTAATTGATGTTTAAAAATTTGAATGGAAAAACTTGAGGTGCACTTAAAGATGTGATTTACATGATCAAATGGCATTTTACTTGATCAGTGCTTGGTTTTGAATCAAGATTGGTATTAACATTTACCCAGTATGTTTACAAGATCTGTAAAACTTATCTACATATAAATTCAGCAATCTCAATTCAGAAATAAAATCAGGTAATTATTACTGGTTTGTATTGTGTATTAAAACATTTATATTATTATAGAGACAAGTAGATAATACATATAAAGGTGGAAAAGTTAATCTGCTAAGTTTAATACAGTTATGGAATTTATCATTACATCTCTATATTGAAAGGTTACAAAATGGTGAGTGCTTTACCATTTGTTTTATTTTATATAATATTTTATTTGTGTAATTGGAAAACTAATTAAATCAATTTAGTGATATATACTATCCAAGTACATAGTTAAGTAATTAAGACAGCTAACTAATAATTTCTATTTAGTATCATCTAAAGATATAGAGAATGAAAACTCATCAGTAATACAACAACTTCATACACATAATGCTCATCTGATTAATGCACAGGGATTAAGGTAAGCTATTTGTCTCTTTGTAATTATTATTTAATATTAATGATCTTGTTTCGATGTAATACATCTTTCTTCAAATGAGCACTAATTAGAAGCGTAATTTGGCGATATCTATTTATAAAGGACCCAACAACTGGTATTTGTGGTGTGGAGCTCAAAAGTTATGTTGTGTTAAAACAAACAATGGGGATATTGTAAATAAACATTTTACATTACACTTATGCACCTGTTGTCATTTGAAACTATCCAACACATAGTTGAAATAAGCATCAGATCATAAATTGGTTTGATATAGAGTGATTATACCAGTAAAAATGATTGTTTTTTTTGTTTTTTTTTAAGAGAGAAGTTATCTGAAGATTTATTACCAGAATTAAAACAGTCTATATCATCACTCCGTACAGACTTAGATACTGTTTTATCTACGTCTAAACACAGAACTCCAAATACATCTAGAACAATGGTATGTATGTTTAGCTTTCTTACATTACAGAATTTAAATCCATTCTTTGAAGGATTCTAGAAGTGAAACATTAATGACTTCTAATGTAAAATGAAGATTCTGAAATCTCAGATAATGTATCCATTGAAGATTCAAAACATAAGCACAAGGTAATATAATTGCTAACCAAGATAAAATATGCCTGATCATATAGTTTCAATTGATCAAGTTTCAAGTCTTCTCAGGATTATGTTTTGAATTGTACATAGTTATGCACAGAAAAATTTTCTGGAGTATAGTCCTTTAGAGAATTGATACATAACTTGAGAATTCACAAGTAGATAACATGATATTATGTGCCTTGTAATTCAGCGTACTAGTAAAGGTGTATCGTTCAGAAAGTGTGTAGTATGTATACCTAGAACTATTACAGCATGAGAATTTTGATGATGTTTATGATTTGTTTTGTTAGATATTTATGTTATGGTTTTATAACTTGTTCAGTATTGTTCCATACAATAAGTGTTTCTAATTAGGTAATGACAAAAATATTACCAATAACTTTCAACTTTATCATCAAATAGCATTTTGTCACAAGCTTTTAGAACTGTGTTTTTGTTAGTCTATAATTTAATTGAATGTATTACAACTATTTTCTTATGAATAGATGAATTATAGTCTCTTAATCATTTAAAACATACACAATTTATAGATACTCCTTTAGTTTAATGTTGGATAACCATGACTTTGATAACTTTGTTTTTCAGACAGGATTTGAGTTATCTACTGCGACACCACCTGTTTCATTTACACCCCAAGATGATATCCAGGTTAATCAAAAACCTTCCACTCTATATCAAACATCCACACAAGGTAGGTCTAATGTCTAAATGTCTATGTAGCATAAAAATCAGCACACAATTAAAAACATCTAAGTTCTTATACAGTTATTAGATAATAATAATACTGAAAGCGCCTTACTGTCTTCTTGATACAGAATTTTTAACTTTAATTTGAAATAATAATGCATATTGTGGTTAATAATGGGTGAAATATCTTTTCTTAGACAAAATCTAACAATAACTGATTACCACACAAGGTCTCAAAAGACTTTCAAAATCGAGACATACCTTTCTTGAACTGTTTTGCACTTGATTATTGAGAATTTTGACAACCATTGTTGTATTTATTTTTCTCTATTAATTAAGATATATCTACACCTGAAGCTGCTAATGAGATCATAGATACAGTACTACAAACATCACGGAAAACAATAAATAAATATCATCAAGGTAGTCCTATATTTATACCTTCAACTAGTACTTCAATACCAGTTAGTAATAGGTTAGTAACTTTCTTTTATTGAATCAATATTACAATTAACTTATAGTCAAGTGTTCAATTGTTGATGCATCTAGGTGGTGCTTTATTGGTGAATTCTGCACAGATGTCTGTTCCAATTCTAGGTATCAAAAGAAAAGATACTGTCATATATAAAAATTTAACCTATTAATCCTTTCTGTGCCATTTTAAATTCTATCTATATACCCTTTGTTTGTTGCACATAGTTTGAACTCTGGTAATACAAAAACTGATACTCGTACTGCTGTAAAGTGGACAGAATAAAGCAAACATCAAATTATTTTGTTTATTTAATTTTCTATTCAGTGAATATTTTATTTCTAATAATTGCAGGAACACAAATAGTATCAAAACATCAAAATCACTAAATAGTCATCTTCCATCAAAACCAAATCTTAACAATCATAAAAAAGAGACACAAGATACTAGTTTGAAAAGTTCTACACCAATACAAAAGAGACATATGCCTAAAGTTAATTCAAAGTTAGCAGAAGAACCAAAAATTAAATCGGTATGTTGAATTAGTTTACTTTCAGAATTCCAATAGCTCATTTTGCATTGCGATATTTAAATTTCTTCAATGGCTCTGTATCAACATTTTTTTCAAGACCAGTTACTGAAGATTTTATCTTGCAGATGTATATCATATGGCTTTAGTATCTATATTATATTAACTTTAACATTAACTCTTTGTATAGTACCTTTTTATTATAGAGTCCATTTCCTTCGGTAAGAAATGAAAGTAGAAGGAATACACCAGCTAAAACAAAGAGACCTAAATCTCATGATATACTAGTGGACAAGGTCAGTAGCCTGCAGACTGTTATCTATTAGTTGAAAATTACAGAATATTCATTGAAAGTTACATAAAAGTGTTTGTATGAAAATATCAAAATGATGCAGAAAAATTTCATTTCATTTAAATTTATTTCATGATCATTAGAACCCCTTTACCCATTCCCTGATATTCAACTAAAAAACAAAGTAAGATTGTCAATTTATTGTACATGGTTGTGATTACAACTAGATTTATGACATTTTAACATTGAGATAACACTAGAGAGTCATCATTATTTTCACTCAATATTGTACTAGTTGTAAATATCTTGCATAAATAGAAATGGTTCAGACAGATTAGTGTTGTCATCTTTATAAACAGTCATTTAGCTCCATATGACTAAGAATATTTGTGTGTTACAGATAGTATCTGCTGTAGTAGATGGTACTAGTCTAGATAAGTTAGAATTATCTCAGTCCGATGATTTAGATATTAACTTACTCAATCCTATTGCAGCGCAAGGTAAGATAGATTATAATATTCAGACTCTGCAGAGTCATTAAAATGAAATCAAATGTTATATGGTCAATATTTTTTTTATATATTATGTTTAGGGTTCTGTATTCTCCAGAAAATATAAAGCCAAGATTTAGATTAATCTTTGTGTCAATATGGGTTTGCCATTGTTTTGTAATGTTTCTATAAGTCCTACTTTAATTTCATTCTGTTGCAGATGATGGTGTCTTTGTATCTCAAGATAAAATTAGGCGAAGTCCTGAAGGTAATGATCAAGGTTAGTGAAAGTTTGTGGGCATTGTCACATTATAAGGTCTATAGATATAACTGTTGTAGACACTTTTAATGCAATTATTTAAATAAAATATTAAAATATGTTTACTATTAAGATAATTAAAATTGAAATGTGTTATTTTATTGTAGAAGAACCACAACCAAACCAACAAGGGTATCCAGCTGTGTTCACTGCTGATAATACTAGAATAAAGTTATCTTTTACTGATGATGTTGAACCGCTTCCATCACACCAGTCTACTGATCTTAATGATACCTCTTCTTGTACTACAGTTATACCTAAAAATACTTTAACAATAACCGAGGATAATGATAGTGGTCTTTTAACAGTAGATCAACAACAACCACCATTTTTACACAATTCTCCTTCAGGACTGCAATCACCTGAAAAATCTGAGTTTACAACAATGGAGCAAAGATCAATGTCACCTCAGGATGATATGTTAGATAGCTTGAACTCTAAACACGATAGTTTATTGAATTTACATGATTCTAATTTAGACAGAGAGTTACCTAGCTTAGTGGTCTCTTCACCAATGGAGTCTGACAAGCCGGCAGATCTGTTGAAATCAGGTCGAAAAAGTGATATCTTTGGTAAATTAAAATTGACATCTGAAGATGATTTGGATGACATTTTCAACACAAAAACTCCCAGAATATTACGTAAAACAGCTGCTATAAATTCAGTAGACAGTTCCTTTTCTGAAACAGATCAAGTGTTTACAGATAGAATAGGACACTTTGATTCTTTACAAGATGATGACCCAGTGACATTAAGGACTTTTTCACCTCCTAAACCATCTTCAGATTTATTAGTTGATTTCAATTCTTCATGGAAAAAACAGACATCTAGTGCCAACTTAGATGTGGCGACATTTGTTGATAAGGATAATAGTAGCGATATAGAAAATGAAGAATTTCCCGATTTGTTAGATATCAATGAATCATTTTCTCCAGTAAAAAAAGGGATTAAGTTGGTAGGAATATCTCCTGGAAAAACAGTCAAACATGTGTCGCCTTCAAAATCTAGTGTTGATATTGCTGAATGTCGTAAAGCAGCCTCAGAGACATTGAATCGTTTTTCTATAGAAATAGATGATTTAATAGCTCAAACTGATAGAACTATTCATGATAAAGAACAGTTGTTATCAACATCACTATCTGATGAATTATTAATATCTGATCTTAGTGAGAAATATTTAAGACCAGTATCTAGTCACCAGTCTTCACGTCTATCACCTGATCTTTTAGATCAAGATATATTTGGTAAGTTTTATTTCATCCTTTTCATTTCATTTCTGGAGCTGTTTGTTTTATCAAACAGGATTTGAATTCTGAACAACAATATTAATATACAGTATTTGTGTTGTCATCAAACCCTTGATTTCATGTAAATAACTATGCAACTTTGTTCATTCATCTGTTAATCGCATTTTTGACTTTTTTCAAATAGTGCATTGTTGATTAAACACACTTTCCTCTCAGAATCTTCCTACTGATAATATCCTGAATTAAAACTTAAAATTGTCTTTTGTGCTTTTATTCACACAAAGACATTCTATTCTAATACTATCAATACTGTTTTAAAACTGATATTTTAATTCACAAAAGAATATTCAGTAAAAATTTGAATAAAACTCTCGCTAGTGGACGGCATAATGTCAAAGGTAATTCTGTTAAAAGGTGGTTCAAAATAATAGTCAAATATTTACAATTTTTTTACTTACTTGAACAGGAAATTATATTGGTTAAATATTTTTACGACCTGGAACATGTGCATTATTTCATCATATCATAGTTAACAACTAACAAAAATTCCCAAAACATCTAGCTCTGCATTTTATTCAGATTAATAGATATGACCATGTAAAAAGGTAATTCAACTAAATTTTATTAAC
>NW_008709979.1:367367-373736 GCF_000327385.1 Lottia gigantea | reverse complement strand
TTGTATACATATAAGCTTACAGTGAACTGCCCTTGTGCCAAGCAGTTCTCTGTGGCTTTCAGCAACCATGTTGAATTAAGCTTACAATGAAAGGAGCTACTTTTCTGGAAAATTAATAAAGATATATAGAAGACAATGCACTTTATCCTTNTGATATACCAGTACAGGCATTCTGTAATACTATAAAACTCCAGTCTTCATTGTTTGGTATTGTTTTTCTGATATCATAATAACATGTCTATGTGTTCTGATAGTGGGCATTTCTTCATTAGAAAATTCCAATATAACTTCATTACACTGAGCAATGTTGGAACCTTTTCAGTGTTGTTAATTTTGAGTAAAACCTACCTCAAAAGATTGAATTAAACTATCAGTTTCTACAGGTATTATATGAACCACATTCTCCACATTTTAACCCTACCACATGAAACTTGGCTTTACTTGTCTAAATAATAACAAAATCATAACATATTACTTCATAAAATTGGGCAATGCGGTGCATTTATCAGCATATACTTGACAGTTTTACCTACATGTTTCAACTAGCATAACTTGACAGCATTAGCTTGGCAGCTTAAAACAGCATTTTCAACCAGCATAATATTGAAATTTTTTGCTTCTACTGTGTCGATAAACAAATTTACAGTAAATACCTTATGACAATCTCGACATAATATATCTAATATCACATTCTTATACTCTTCAGGCATTTCAGTGTTAGCTAAATCTTCATCTAAATGTTTCCAAACATCTCCCATATCTACCAATGACTCATTACATGTTGGACACGCATAGTTGCTTAAAATTAGAAAATATAAAATCATAGGAGATAGAATCACAATACAATACATCTTTACATGAGTAAATTTGATACATACATATATTAGCCTGTGGTCTCATGAACCTGCATTTGGTACACCAAAAATACCTACTACAACGTATAATAAATTTTTGTTGGCTTATCACTGGATTAAAATGTGTATTAAAATTACACTTATAGGAATGCTTCTATATTTCTTTTACAACATGTGAAACAAACAAATATTACTTACTTTGATTTGAGCAGGTTATAATAACAGTCACTGCAAGATAAAATATAGATATAAGTGTATTATTGTTATGAACAGTCTAGAAAACTGCTGTGACAGTTCTTTGGACATTAAAGAATTAAAGAAAACTTTGTCGAGTGAAAATAATATGAACACTATTCTAAACCTGATATAAGACAAGAATGCAGTTCATATATGTATATATGGAGAACAATCAGAGCTATTTCAGACAAAATACAAATTATAACATAGTGGCACTTGATCAAGCAGAATATATAACATTATAATTCTAGGAGTAGGACCATTTAAGAATTGAAACACATTGAAACTTACTAGTGTATTAAATGTCCACAATCAGGAACATGTAGTTTTAATCTTGATGTATGTAAATCATCTCGACATATTGCACAAACATCATGGGACACCTTCTCAACACACTGCCAATATCAAATATATATATGTTCTATAATAATTCCAGTATTACAATCGAAATATAGGCAAACAGTACTTTTTTGAAAGGTCTTGACTAAATTTATGATATATATTGTAAATGTAAAACAGTCACATTGTAAGGATACTGACTAAGCATGTTCACCTGAAGGAGTCAGCTCAATGAATAGCAGTATTACAGTGGTGTAACCTATTTTCGTGGATATAAGGATTCAACACCGAATTTCGTCAAAGTTAAAAAAATGAAAAAAATTTTTTATGTCTTAGATGTTTCCTCAGATATTCTACAAAATAATTAAAATTGGTTTATTTCGATTTTCTTTATGAATCCTTCACTTTGACCCATATTTCATTAGCAACCAACTCAGCAATGGCGGCAGAATGCGTCACGTATTTTCGTGTACAATGTTTGATTTATAAATAAGTCTTGAAAAACACGTTGTATGGATACCGGGTGGTATAATTACTTCTCTTAGTATTTATCTTTAATATCAATTCATTATAACTAGTGACAATTCCTTCAAAGAACCACGATTTAAAAAAAAAATAGTGACTGACAAAATAAGATACGTAGCGTGATTTATTGCTAAAAGTCACTGAAACAACATAAGAATATGGTCCACTTTGTGTTCCATAGAAATTTTCTGCTGACACGGAATCCGCTAGTTGACCACGTGACTTCATTCGTTGGAATATATCCTAGCAGATGGAACTTGGAATTCCTATTACCGCTTGGGATTATAAGGAAATTCAGCTGGTAAAAAATGGTGACGTTTGGTAATAAGTGAAATCCGCCATTTTGTACTTGTCAAAGTATACATTAATACATTTTACCCTGCTTGAAACTACTGAATTCATTCTACTAGCTGATATTGTAGAGAAAACCCATGTTTATCAAAACAAACTAATACGGAGGTCGCGGAAGGTCGCTCATGTAAATTATTAATCCTTTCCGGAAATCCACGAATAATAGGTTTCCACGAAATTGGGTTACTTGACTGTAATTAGAAAGAGTATTGTCTGACATCCATACATCCTATATTTCTACATCAATCCTATATTTATGACTTTTCATATATATTTATGAATAGATCTGTTCAGAACATAATAAATGGTCATCTTTGTGCCCTATCATTCAAATGAAATATGGTCAAATTTATATTAAAATAGATAATAGTATGTTTCAAGACAGGAAGGAAAACAAATGAATTAAAACTTAATTTATGTTCAAAGGCCTTACAAAGCAAACAGAAAACATTACCTTATGATTACCTTTCAATGATGTTGCTAAACATAAATCACATTTTTTACAATGAAAAAAGTTCTCTCGACCACCAAGTCTATAATGATATAAAGTAACAGTACTAGCAAGAGGTTATATAAAGCACACTTGTAGTCTTTGCTTTGTTCATTAAACTAATAATATGCTGTACAAAAATAACTGATGAGGACCATTAAAATAAGCTTCAAATTTTGTAATAAAGAAATATTTTAAATAAAAAATATATGAATAAAATTCAAATACTGACCTTTACAGAGGACATAATTCATATTGCAATTTTGTACAAAGGCTATGCAACATGTTAAAGTGTTATTTGATTAGACAGAAAGTAAAACAACCTACCTGCACAAGCCACAGAATTCACAATGAAATTGTTTTTTACTAATATCATCATCATATAGATTACAAATATTACAACAATATTTACTAAACTCTATATCACAGTTGGTGCAAGTTCTTGATACCTGAAAACATTTACCATTCACCTTATAGCCATGTATAACATAATTCTTAATCTTTGAAGTCAGTGGATGTGCTAAACTGACTTATAGTCAAGAATTTGAAATAATGAAGCTTAATCATCTGGAAGAATAAGTTGAATTCAAGTGACATTTAACGAAAATCAAAAATGACTTGAAATGAATAAGAACTTGTAAATTTAAAATCAAGGATAAGCTTATATAGTCTTGTATCTACTCTTATTTTAAAGCAGGCACAGACACTTCAATTATCTATGTTTAGAAATTGAACTATTGAATAAAATTTTTAATCAGGGCCTATAGTATTCAAGATTTACTTTTTCTAAGAGAATAAATGTTGTAGTTTTATCTTTCCCTCAAGGTAAAAAATAGTTAAGGTGTCAACTACGGTACCGTACCACACTTTAAGAGGCTTCTCTCACAACAGATTTGACTGTCTTGTAGATACTAACCTTTTGAATGGTATTACATTTCATACATTTTAGTTTCTCAACACTTCTTCTATTTAACTCGTGGTTTTCATTGTCATCATGACAAACTCTACAGGTGTATTCTTTATCACAACATGGTGTCTGTCATATCAATTAATATAATTACTAGAAGCAATCATCTACATAAGCAATATTTCGCGTTTGGCAACCTACTAGGTCTAGTACTTTCAGATCAATGTGTTTTTGAACATCAGTACAATCAGTTTTGTCAGTCATTTCACTAACTCAACAAGCCTACAGAGTACATTACAGTTGTGCACTCTGTAAAATCAAGACCTGTTTTTATTGACCTGATCTGAAAACCGCTGCTTATGTTCCATTTCCTGCATTGACAGCTGCACTGTTTCTTACAAAAAGTCTTCTGACTATCTCATCTGCTGAGTATTTGGCAGAGTGCCAGTGCCATTGCAGTTGACTAAGTTCAAGTTGTGTAAGATTGAGATAGACTTATTATAATCTAGCCTATTTGAAAATTCCATTTCAACTGTGTAGCGTGACAAGATGATGTCTTAATCAATAAGTATGGGAATTACACGTAAAAAATTTCAGAAACCTACTATCAGGATACATTTTCTTTTATAATGAGTACAACCGAAGTTTTCTTGTACTCCTTCTCCTGCCATTTTGTTTTTCCGTTTGTCGCTTGTATCAAAGTCAAACTCAACATTCAAACTCGAAGGCCCGAGCTTATTGAGCAATCGAGAAAATTAACTAAGAGAAAAATATGTTTATAATTTACATTTAACTATGTTCTTGTGGATTATTTCTCAGAGAAAATGAAATATCTTTTTCAATGATCTAAGCAATTTAATCAGGAAAAGACAACTCTTCGAAGTAATAGGACCACGGAGTAATTTATACTCCCAAGTATAGGACTCACTCCACTAAAACATTTTATCCAAACGAATGTAGTCCAGGCTCTCCCTTTTAGGGTTTTGGGCTTATAGGAAAGTGGCTGCAGTAAACATCAACTTACAAGATTGTTAGACATGCCTTTACGAAATTCAAGGATTAGGCTTCTACTGGCAAATTCAGACATTCCCCCACCAGCTGAAAGTTGTATGTCCAAGTTATCCAATTATGTAAGTTCAAAGACTTGCTTCCAACCGTAACGTGATAAATGTGATTTGGATGGTCATTACAATTGTCTGACCATAGGACAAGAAACCTGGACAAGGAGCATCCCAATCAATCGGCATTGCTTGTGAGACAAACACAGATATGAAATATATCATAAGTGCTGTGTTGCAAAATAAACTTTGTTGGACTGGAGCGTGGCTAAAAAGCAGAGGTATTAGGACGTACTGTCAACTGTCCTGGACACAAGGGATGCACAGCAAATCCGACAAGACATGCACCTTTATCTGAAAGAGAAATGGGGAGTATAATTGGTGAAGATTTAACTATTCAAGGGGTGCTCAAGTTTGCAACAATAGGCCTAGATGGAGATTCAAGAACAATGTCAGCTACCAGAATTGAAGAGGCAATGAAAACTTTATAATCCTATGTGGAAAGTTGCAAGACTAGCTTACCCAGCTCATCTTAGTGCATCTCAGTTTTGCCTATGTTTTAAGGCTAATTTCAGCAGAGTGAGTCTGTATGGTACAGGAATTCTGATAGAACTCAGGGTTATTGGTGTCAATACAATTATTTGTTCATGGAGGTAGCTATGCAGGCTACAAAGCCATTATTAGTCCAGAAGACGGTCTAGAATTTCCAGTTTAAAAAAAAAGTTGAAAAATTTATAAGTTAAAGAGACTGATGCGCCATTTTGGGGGGTTGATTTGATTGTTGAATATATTATGTTAATAGTCTTCAGAAGTACTAAAAATGTAAAAATTTCTGTATAAGTCTTTTCTATACAAGTTGTTATTTTAACATCCAAACATGGGTAATTCTGGACACACAGGAATTTGAAGGCTCAAATTCCAATGCTGAGCTGTGAACACTATTACTAATTAGCTTTGCTAAAAAATTCCCATTTCTGAGTCTAAGGCATGATTGGTCAAAAAAACTGTTCACCTGTCCCTTTAATGAACCTGTTCACATGAAAATATTGAATGGGCATCTTAATCTTTCAAAGAGACTTTATTTCTTGAATTAGCCTATATCTTCTGATGGAAAATTTGATAAAAAGAAGAAACATTGATGCATGAAAGCCATATCCAGTTGTATATATACTGTTTCGAGAAAAAATCAGTACAGTAATAAAAACAACGGTATCACCAAAACCAGGTTTAATCAAACAAATCATCTAAAAGTCATCATCAAAAACAATAAAACAAGGCCACAAAAATAAAAATCTATGAAATTTATAACAATAAAACTCACATTAGCCCTAGCTAGATATGGCACATTTTGACTAAATCATGGACAAAATTGAAATCTTATAATTTATATTAAACTCTTATTACTGGAAACTAATCATTCGGTAAATCAAGAAAATAACAATCATATCAAAAGTTACTTTTGTCTAAAGTGGCAGTATGCAAATTTTTCATTATGAAAAACATTGTAAATTATACATTAAAGATTTCTATGAAAATATGCTATTTATGTATCTACTAGATCCAACTGAATTTGTTTTAAAAGAATGAGTGTACTAATCATTAATTAAG
>NW_008709979.1:363114-365943 GCF_000327385.1 Lottia gigantea | reverse complement strand
AAAAAGATTAAACTTTATTAATAATTGTTGCTCTTGGTCCACACACTGGCCTTTTTTTTGAGATAATAGTACAGTAAAAACAATATTTGTAAGAATATAAAGCTAAAAATAAACTCTAAGAGGTAGCCTACTTGTTTTTTAATCAAAAGAATGTTGCATTAAACAATATAACTGACATTTCTGATGTTCATAAGTATACATATGATTTATTTTTTTAATACATGGAAATGAAAAGTCTTATGAATAAAATCTCTTCATCATCAAAATGACACTACTGTAAAGACCTTAAAATTTTTGGTAATAATCTAATTGCTAACAGCAGTAAAATGCAGGTATAACATAGCCAGTCCACCTTTAAAGATAGGTTTAATTTTTTAGTGTCAAATTAAACAAAGGAATTTATTAATTAGTGTTTCTAATGAATCCTCATGTATTTTCATGTATGAACAGTCTGGATAAACAAAAAAAGAATTTTGACCTCTCTTGATTGGAATTGGAATTGAGCTGGTAATTCTCATCTAATTTAGCTAATTATGAATTAATTGTGGACAGGTTAGACAAACTGGTATTTTTCCAAGTCATTAGAACACTTCTGCTTTCTATTCATATAGGTATTAACATTTTCATTTTCATAAATGAAAATAAGGGAACCCATCTTTAAACACACTCACAATAATGATTCGATGTACTGGAAAATCAAGTTCATAGTTAAACCATAACTTCTTTTTCACCCTTATCCACTTTGTCAGTTGACTTCACTGAATCTATTTTAGAATTAGATGGACAACTGTTTGATGAGGATTGCGGTGGATGACAAGTGAAACTTTGATGTGAATTTCCGGTAGAGTTATCTATATTGGTAGAAATCTGGAGACTAGCTGAAGGGGGAGAAGAAGGTGGACTGCCATTTTGTATAGGATTATCACTGTCTTTCAGAGAAGAAGTAGACTTTGCTGTACAGATAATGTCTTTTGATTTCACAGGGGCAGGGGAATTTTGTTTTGATGACTTAAAATCCTTGTCTTGCAGATCTGGCCTACTTCGTCTTTGTGAATCTTTGCGACTGATGCTGTTTCTAGATTTGATACTTTTAGTCAAACTAGAACGACTATTTGATAAATGACGATCTGCTTTCATTACAGCTTCCTCTAACAAAATACTTGCTGATAGGCGGCTAAAATTTGCTAATTTTGCCATCTGACGTAATTCAGCTGACTGATTAGGTCCTGTCTGCTCAACCAAATTTGTAAAGTATCCATCATCATCCAGTAGTAGATTATAAGGTGTATCAAATTCCTTTACTTCACCATCAGATAAAACCTAGAAAATGATCAACTAAAACTTAACGGGGTCTTGGAATTATAAATGACCATATCTGACAGGAATAATACCGACAGAAAGTTATAATGATAATACTAAGACTTATACTTGACTGAGATGGATCAGCAGTCAAATGGAATACCAATAGTTTATAGTGAGCTCTAAATATGCTTGTTATCAAACTACCTGATATCCAGCAATGTCATTTGACAAAAAAGGCTTTAAGTGTAAATTAGAAAACTGCTAACATTAATTATGTCAAGCTCACCATAGACTTACAATATACAGACATTTGCAAGTAATATTTAAGGTTGTTGCCTTCTTGATACTTATTTGAGCAGTAAAATGATCACTTACCAGTATTCTATCGCAGTCCATCACTGTATGTAATCTATGAGCTATAGTTAAAACTGTACTATTTATAAATTTAGCTCGGATTGTACCTTGAATTAAGTCATCAGTTCTGTAATTAAAAGAAGAATTTCATATTTTCTATAGACATGAATTAGTTTCATATACACAAGTTGTATTGATATGTTGCCATGGAATTCTGATAATTGAATATTATTGTAGGCTTTTTAGTAAATACGTACTGTGAATCCACATGTGCTGTAGCCTCATCTAAAACTAATACCGTATTATATCTTAATAATGCTCTAGCTAGACAAACCAGTTGTCTTTGTCCAATACTAAAATTTTGACCAGCTTCAGACATCTCCATATATAAATTATCTTGTGTTTTTGCTACCTTTTCTCTCAGTTGTACCTAAATAGAATACATATATAGACCAAATCAGTATTATCAATGTTGATCACAAGTTATATGATAGAAAAAATATTTGCACAAATAAAAAAAATTACTTGTCTGATTATAATGACAGATATGTTTACAATTTATATAAACTAAGTAATAAGATGCTCCTCTTTCATTTTAACAATAGTTTGTTGTATTCCATGAACTGTTTTCTTTTGACAAATCTAATCTTTGAGATAATGTTGCAAATTTTTGACGTCCTTTTTTTGACATGTTTTCAACTTTATTCAAATCTTTAAACAATTCATTTCAATAAATCTAAATCTAATTAATAATGGATTTTGTATATTGGCGAAGAAGTCTATACCTGATCCAGAGCGTTCCAGAGTCTTTCATCACTATATTCATCAAAAGGATCTAGATTATATCTTAAAGTTCCACTAAATAATACTGGGTCCTAAAAATAGAGATAAATAAATAGAGATAATCCATGACAGATCAATGCTCAGAAGTTTAGCCAATAACAGGTGGAATATGAAAAATTCTTGTTTAATTCTTTCAATGAAAACACCTACTTGTGGTATGACAGATATTTTCTTTCTCAATTCATCTAGTCCAATCTGTAATACATCCCAACCATCTATAAATATTTTACCATTAGGTTCAGCTAATCTGAATAGAGCTGACATTAGAGAACTTTTACCTGCTCCAGTACGTCCAACAATACCAATCTGAAAATATTACCAAGTTTATGG
>NW_008709979.1:348341-363064 GCF_000327385.1 Lottia gigantea | reverse complement strand
TTATTGACCTGATCTGAAAACTGCTGCTTATGTTCCATTTCCTGCATTGACAGCTGCACTGTTTCTTACAAAAAGTCTTCTGACTATCTCATCTGCTGAGTATTTGGCAGAGTGCCAGTGCCATTGCAGTTGACTAAGTTCAAGTTGTGTAAGATTGAGATAGACTTATTATAATCTAGCGTGACAAGATGATGTTTTAATCAATAAGTATGGGAATTACACGTAAAAAATTTCAGAAACCTACTATCAGGATACATTTTCTTTTATAATGAGTACAACCGAAGTTTTCTTGTACTCCTTCTCCTGCCATTTTGTTTTTGCGTTTGTCGCTTGTATCAAAGTCAAACTCAACATTCAAACTCGAAGGCCCGAGCTTATTGAGCAATCGAGAAAATTAACTAAGAGAAAAATATGTTTATAATTTACATTTAACTATGTTCTTGTGGATTATTTCTCAGAGAAAATGAAATATCTTTTTCAATGATCTAAGCAATTTAATCAGGAAAAGACAACTCTTCGAAGTATAGGACCACGGCGATCGGCGATGGGACACACCGAAGTGCAATTGAGTGTAGACTGTAGACTAGTGTAGACGAAAAGGGGGAGATAAGTTGTGTCATGGCGGCTGAAAAAAATGATTAGTTTATTACATGGAAAAATTTCATCAAAGTACTAAATAAGCTATCTAATATATTCAAAATTATTAACAATATCAAGCCACATTATTGCCTATGATGATGATATTTTTTCCATCTTTAATTATTGATTCCTGAATTTTTCAAAATATTTCAAATCACGTACCCCTTATGTCTTTATTGATTTTATTTATTTTGTTTGCACTAAATCATAAATTTCTCATTTATTATAGCCAAATTTGATCTTTAAGAAATGTCGATATTTAAATTTTAGAAAAAAAAGCACTGGCACGTCCCACTCAAACAGGATTTGATCCATAACATCACGTTGTGCCATTTAGAGTAACGAACTAATAGTTCAAAGGGTGGTTTGCTTTTTTTTTCTTACTTTTCTATTTTCTTTTTAAAATTATCATCAATTTTGTATTTAATTTTATTGAATTCTTTAACTATACTTTAAAGATCATTTTCTCACCCTATTTAAATTTTTTTCTCTTTTTTAGCAAATTTTCAATGAAACAATTGTAACAAAAATGTATAAAAAAGGATTTCACCTAAGCATTTACTGATGATAACAAAATATTTACATGAATATGAAAGACAGTGAAATCAACATGTACAATGATTATCACAAAATGACTAGTAATATCAACAAGGATTAATAAAATCATGCATTAAAGTTTTTGAAAATTACAATAATATTACAAGGTGTCTTCTAGTTTAAGTTATCAATATAATCTTTAAACTCTTGGAAATCTTTAAAAGTTTTATTAGACAGTCCTTTTGAGGTAGATTTCTTCATTTCTTCACACCATGACTTTTTCTTATATTTTTGGTGACCAAGATTAGGCTTCTTGCAGGCCCCACAATAAGGAACAAATGGCTTTCTTTTGGATGAAGATTCTTCTTCTTCTTCTCTTGTTCTCTTTTGAGCTTTATAAAATTTTGAGCGACTTATTTCTGGAATAACTTGTAGTTGTTGTATTGAGGTAGAAGGTATGGAATGGATTAAGTGGAATGGTTGAAAAATCTGTGAGGATACAGGAATATTGTGTAATTTTGGCATTGGAACAGGCTCAGAGATTGATGTACAGGTACTTGTTACTGGAATTTGTGATGTTGTAATGTCTAGTCTCTTCTTCAATTTCTTTGCACCAGCTAAGCATTCTCTTTCTACAACAGGAATTTGTGGTCTATCTGTTACAGGCATGACAGTTGGTAACTCCAGAGGTTGAGGCATTTCTATATCAGTCACATGGGTTTCCTTTGTTATGATGTCTTTTGGAGCAGTAGTGGAATTTTTTGCAATCAATACCTCTTGTCTCCGGATGAATTCTGCAACACATTTAGAATTAATTTTTGGAAGTGGAATGGCAAGGCGAGATAAAATTGGATCCTCAACCATAACTCTATGCTGCATCCTCTGGTAATGTTGGGTGATTCTATTTTTGACAGCTGCTGATTTCTTGCTGGTACCTTTATTCAGTTTTAACCACAGTTGTTTTATGACACAGTACAGTATTCTGTTGGTATGGTCAATATGTTGAGCAGGGGTGTATCTAATTCCAAATTTAACCTTTTGAATCACAGCAGCTGATTGTGGATCACCACTTGTTCTCTTGTAAAGAGTATTACCCCATCTTCCAGAGTAGGCAAGATTGAATTTTTGAGTGTTTTTGTCATGGTCTTCTAGAATTTTAAATGTTTCGATGATCTCTTTTTGAAGTTGAGGGGAAATACCAAGGGATCCTTCTTCCATTGCCAAGCTAACTAACAGCAAACTTAAACTTTCAACCTTTTCAAACCCTGGTAGATGGCTTGAGCCACAAACATCTTCCTGAAAAGAAAAAGAGAACAAAACATTAACTTAAATGTAAAACAATTCTATAAGCTTATAATTCATAAATGATATAGTCAATATTATCTTATAACAAAAATGGAAAAGTATGGCGACTACAATACTTGTACAATATCAAAAATGATAAAAGATCAAAAAAGAAAAAAAGAAAAACATCAAATAGTATAAACATACCATTACTGGATCTAACTCTGGTGCTGTCACCAAATCAGTGACTGGAATTGTAGCTGGTTTATCTGGTATGGTCTCATCTTCAGATTCATATCCAGGATCTGTCTTTTCTTGTTCATCCAAATCTTCGTTTTCTTCTTCTTCTTCTTCTTTTTCTTCTTCAGGTGAATCAGTCATTGTGTTGATGATGGTAGAATAATGTTCTTTGGTGTCAAATGATGGTATGGACTGTTTTAATAGATACTCTACTCCAAGTAACTCTGTTCCAGGTGGTACCAGTGGTCTAAAGTTAATCTCTTCAATTTCTTCTTCCCCAAAAAGTTCTGTGCATCTGGTGTTTAATCGATGTATCAGAGTGGGTGAGTAGGCCCTATGTCTTCTTCCATGACCTCCTTTCACATTCTCGCTGTCTCGATCTGCATTCCAACGAGCTATTCCGCCCAAAAGGTAAATCTGAAGTGACTGTATGTTGCAATGCACGCTGGGAACCATATCAAGAAGGTGAGAATGGAAACCTTCCAAACTGTTGTTTCCTCTGGAGCATCTGTAATGAGGAATGTCTATTCCATTCAATTTGATGTACTTCAGAACTGTATAAAAACTTAAGCCAGCAGGGTCCTGGAGACACTCTATATGCTTCTGTTGGTTATCCCATACTTCATCAATGGCTTCATCAGATTTGAACAGAGGGATTCCATTGGAGTCAAAACCAGCAGCAGTCTTCAGCTCTGAAATGGCAGCACTGACCAAATTGTATGTCTCTTGCACTCCAACAGTAATCCTTCTGACATGGTGTTGCAGTTGCTTCCTAGTAATATAGGTGTTGATAATTTCACTTTCAGGAATAGTCTGTAAGGCAGGACTGCCAGCTCTCACTGCTCTTATCAGTAGGTTCAAATCTGATCTGTTATAGGCAAACAAGGCACCAGACAGAGCTGATTTGAAGGCTGGATACTTTGGATGACTATCTGTGCGGACAGCAGCATCAAACCTATGGATCCAGTGCCATGCATCCAATCTGACACACATGCCAGAATCCACCCAAAAGTCGAAAAGTTTCTCTACTGATGAAGGTCCGTACTTTCGACAACAGCCACGATCAACAAACATCACAAGTGGGGGGTCTTCTCCAGCTGTCTTGTATCGGTCCATTAAACTTTCTGCCATTGGCTTTAATTTTTCTGTCGATTCCTCACAGGTGAGAACGAAGGAGAGAATTTGGCTGTTTCCATTTCCAATATTGGTACACCATTCAGCTGTGCCTTTTCCAGCACCTGATATCTTTTTACAAATCTGAAAAAACAATGGCATTGGAAATATGTCTTGTTGTGTTATTTTCAGGAGTTTAGTATTCAACAATATTACTTTGTTAATTCTACTTATATAATAATCTGTGATGCATTTTGGATGGGACATAAAAGCTCCAGTTCATTCTATTATTGTTAGGCTATTTTCAAAATATACATACCTTTTTAGTAGAATCAAATTTCAGTATCTTTCCAAATGTTGACATGATTTGGTTTCTGTAGTCGTCTACCTTTTCAGCCTCTGATATCAAAAATGCTCTCTGGAATAATTTAGCTGATGGTGGATCCTTTCTCTTTGGTGGTGGTTTAAAGTTGATGGCAAATGACTTCACAATTCCTCCTTTCTTTGTTAAAGAATGAAGCAAAGTGGTGTACAGATCTTTACGTTGAAGGTATTGCAAAGAGTGATTCTCAACAACTTGTCGCCACATCTTACGTGTTGTATTACCAATAGATCGATCCACCATTAACTGAATTATCTTCTTGTCTACTCCTCGCCTACAAAATCAAATCGTCAAATGAATTTCATAAAATTTACTCTGCGAGATTATCCACAAACTGATCACTCTTCTTCTGCAGCACTCTGCAACTTGGTTTGTGCCTTTGGAGAGTCAACATGAATCATGATGTTCTACTTTTTGTTCTATATAATTCTATTTGCCACTTCAGAACTAGACATTACTCCAGTGCTAGTTTCATTCAAATCAAAATGAAATAAGAATTCTAAATACCTGGCAGTGAGAATAGCTGGAAATAATGACTGATGTGATTCACTTAGAGATGAAACGATGGAATATTCCCAGGTTACAAAACGTGTGTTGATACCATACTTCTGATTACAGGCTGCACAGCTTAAAACCTCACACAACATAGTATACCAATCTGTTATGTCACATATCTGTCTAGCTCTCGAGTGATACCCATTTCTGTATAACGATGCTGTTTTAGATTCACGTTCAGGACAATCTGGTCTCGGACAGCTAATCTTGTATCCCCAAACACCTACAGGTCTCCAAAAGAAAACTCTTCCATGAAAAAAAGCATCTGGTTTATGTGCTGCTGCCTTGATAACACCTGGTGGCTCTGGGGGATAAAACCACATAGTATCATTCTTTAACACTTTTCTGGTTCTAAGGTTTCCTTTAATATCTCTAAATGTTTGAGTAGGCTGGAACAAACCTCTGTCAGAATCTTTCAACCAATGTAAATCCTGTGGTGGAATAGAATTATAGGCTTCCTCCTCCCATGACTTGTGCCAACCTTCATATACCACCTACAAAATATAAAAACACTTGTTTAAAGTCTTGTCTTAAAGCAAATTACAAAAGAAACTTAAATCTAATGTAACAGAGTTAGTACATGCTCATGCTTCAAACTGAAACAAATAATTTTTTAGATATATCATACCAAGGACAAATCTTTTTGACTGGATTCTTCAATTAAAGATTTACTCTGTTCTGATAAGGTTGAATCTGTAAGGAATGAATGGATGAAAAGGATGATGGAATGAAAGAATGAATGAATGAATGAAATGAGATATGAATGTAGCTTATATGGACATTTTTAAGGCAAATTATTTCACAAACCCACACATCAAGAAAAGTAAAAATTTACCTGGTGCCTTTGAAACAGTCGCAGTTGGAACATGTGACAAACGCTTTACTGGGGTTACAGGTTGTTGGTTAGTTTCTGCCTCTAAGTTTAAACTTATAGCTTCAAATATACTACTGTCATCTGACCATGCAACATCAAACTTTGTTGGTGAAAACTTGATTTCTTTAACTGGAACCTAAAATATGTAATATTAGCTTATATGAGAGGTGAAATATAAGGTTTGTTTGAAATGGAACATCAGTTTCACATCCATCCATCAAAACTACATCAATTCACATATACATAACTTAAAAATACTCACTTTAGACTTTTCCTTGTCTTTAATGTAAACTTGAAATCTTTTCATAGCATTTGTTGATATTTGGTCAGGTAACATACAGAGCCAGCGTCGCACTTGATCATAAACCTGCTTTGCCAAATTTCTCTTACCAGAACATATACTTGATGGATCAGTCTTATGTTTATAGTAGAGGTCAAACATTTCTTGATATGTGAACTCCTTGCATGGATGTATCCCATAAACACAAACATCAATGTTTTCTTCCAAGTGGGATGACACTGCTGGGAAGTAAGTCACATATTTTTTAAGATAATTTTTCAGCCATGCATCTCTCACTGTTCCTTGCTTTTTCATTTCTTTAGCATGATGATCAAGAAGACTGAAAGGAAATAAGGAATTATAAGACTAAGGCCTAAGAGGCCTAAACTCCACTTGGCCTTTTTGGGGGTGGTGTAAGGGGTAGGCCTGGTTCTAGGTTTTGGGCTACTGTCGCTCATGTGCAGGGTATTTTTGCACTTTGTAGCTATATGAAAGAAAGAAAGGTTGCTTACTATTTCACATATCCCACATCATTTTCCAATAACCATTTGAAGGTGTTGTTGACATATTTTCCAAAAGTTATCAAAAGTTGACCCAAATACTCTCTCTCGTTCGGTTCCTTCTGTCCAGCAACCTTTCCCAAACGTCTGGCTTCTTCTACAGCCGTTTCTTCCGACCATAATAACTTCTGGCTTGGTGTACAGGGTGCACAAATCACATTTTTCTGTTTTATCTTTATTTGGTAGGCAGCCTTGGATGGTCTCAAAATACACTGCTGTCGATCGGCTCTGACCGAAGTGTCGTTAATGTTCAAGTTCGGCAAGAGAACCGCTGACATCCTGAATAAAATTTAGCACAAACGAAAGTTTTATCTCACTTATCATGTTCCACCATCGTCCATGGGCATTTCTTCCGAGAATGAGCAGGAAAAACCACAGAAGAAATTTCAATGTTGACAAGAGAATAATTGGCGTCGACAAGCAGACGACTGTTCACGCGAGGTCACTAGAGTTCAACGTCTCTGATTGGCTAAGAGTCTACACTACTGGAAGAGTTGTGCAGAAGTGTAGACAGTTATCCAATCAGCGTGCCGATCGTACAGTGAAGTGTAGACAACCAACCAATGAGAAGGCCAGAAAGTGTAGACTAGTGTAGACCGATAGCACTTCGGTGCGGCGAAGACCTGCGATCTTTATACTCCCAAGTATAGGACTCACTCCACTAAAACATTTTATCCAAACGAATGTAGTCCAGGCTCTCCCTTTTAGGGTTTTGGGCTTATAGGAAAGTGGCTGCAGTAAACATCAACTTACAAGATTGTTAGACATGCCTTTACGAAATTCAAGGATTAGGCTTCTACTGGCAAATTCAGACATTCCCCCACCAGCTGAAAGTTGTATGTCCAAGTTATCCAATTATGTGAGTTCAAAGACTTGCTTCCAACCGTAACGTGATAAATGTGATTTGGATGGTCATTACAATTGTCTGACCATAGGACAAGAAACCTGGACAAGGAGCATCCCAATCAATCGGCATTGCTTGTGAGACAAACACAGATATGAAATATATCATAAGTGCTGTGTTGCAAAATAAACTTTGTTGGACTGGAGCGTGGCTAAAAAGCAGAGGTATTAGGACGTACTGTCAACTGTCCTGGACACAAGGGATGCACAGCAAATCTGACAAGACATGCACCTTTATCTGAAAGAGAAATGGGGAGTATAATTGGTGAAGATTTAACTATTCAAGGGGTGCTCAAGTTTGCAACAATAGGCCTAGATGGAGATTCAAGAACAATGTCAGCTACCAGAATTGAAGAGGCAATGAAAACTTTATAATCCTATGTGGAAAGTTGCAAGACTAGCTTACCCAGCTCATCTTAGTGCATCTCAGTTTTGCCTATGTTTTAAGGCTAATTTCAGCAGAGTGAGTCTGTATGGTACAGGAATTCTGATATTTGAACTCAGGTTATTGGTGTCAATACAATTATTTGTTCATGGAGGTAGCTATGCAGGCTACAAAGCCATTATTAGTCCAGAAGACGGTCTAGAATTTCCAGTTTAAAAAAAAAGTTGAAAAATTTATAAGTTAAAGAGACTGATGCGCCATTTTGGGGGGTTGATTTGATTGTTGAATATATT
Organism: Lottia gigantea; assembly: GCF_000327385.1. NCBI lineage: Eukaryota > Metazoa > Mollusca > Gastropoda > Lottiidae > Lottia > Lottia gigantea. The sequence continues at coordinate 355,019 of NW_008709979.1, read as the reverse complement.
ATGTTAATAGTCTTCAGAAGTACTAAAAATGTAAAAATTTCTGTATAAGTCTTTTCTATACAAGTTGTTATTTTAACATCCAAACATGGGTAATTCTGGACACACAGGAATTTGAAGGCTCAAATTCCAATGCTGAGCTGTGAACACTATTACTAATTAGCTTTGCTAAAAAATTCCCATTTCTGAGTCTAAGGCATGATTGGTCAAAAAAACTGTTCACCTGTCCCTTTAATGAACCTGTTCACATGAAAATATTGAATGGGCATCTTAATCTTTCAAAGAGACTTTATTTCTTGAATTAGCCTATATCTTCTGATGGAAAATTTGATAAAAAGAAGAAACATTGATGCATGAAAGCCATACCCAGTTGTATATATACTGTTTCGAGAAAAAATCAGTACAGTAATAAAAACAACGGTATCACCAAAACCAGGTTTAATCAAACAAATCATCTAAAAGTCATCATCAAAAACAATAAAACAAGGCCACAAAAATAAAAATCTATGAAATTTATAACAATAAAACTCACATTAGCCCTAGCTAGATATGGCACATTTTGACTAAATCATGGACAAAACTGAAATCTTATAATTTATATTAAACTCTTATTACTGGAAACTAATCATTCGGTAAATCAAGAAAATAACAATCATATCAAAAGTTACTTTTGTCTAAAGTGGCAGTATGCAAATTTTTCATTATGAAAAACATTGTAAATTATACATTAAAGATTTCTATGAAAATATGCTATTTATGTATCTACTAGATCCAACTGAATTTGTTTTAAAAGAATGAGTGTACTAATCATTAATTAAGCAGTTTGACCTAGTTTGGCTGTTAAGTTGAACCTTCAGAATAAGTAGAAGGCATTTTTCTATACATTTTGGCATTCTAAAATTAACAGCAAGATACTTAAAGTTAAAACTTTCAGATAAGTTAAGGTACACATTTCTCCAGTTTTTGGTGTATAGTTTTCATAAATATGAGTAAAAAGTCTTCCAATCTGCAAAAAATCAGACAGTCTTCTTACAAATCAGTTACTCACAAACATATAATAATTGACCAACAATCAGAGCTCTTTAATTTTTGAAACTTCATGTTAGCTTTAAATAGGCCTCTAGCCCTTGACTGTGGAATGAAACAGATGGAATTAGATTGTCAATTATATCCTATAATGAACTTTAATTTCAATAATCACAGAGACATAAAGCCATAACCATCATTGGTACAAATTCACTCAAAACATAATTTATCACTAAATACAAAAAAGATTAAACTTTATTAATAATTGTTGCTCTTGGTCCACACACTGGCCTTTTTTTTGAGATAATAGTACAGTAAAAACAATATTTGTAAGAATATAAAGCTAAAAATAAACTCTAAGAGGTAGCCTACTTGTTTTTTAATCAAAAGAATGTTGCTTTAAACAATATAACTGACATTTCTGATGTTCATAAGTATACATATGATTTATTTTTTTAATACATGGAAATGAAAAGTCTTATGAATAAAATCTCTTCATCATCAAAATGACACTACTGTAAAGACCTTAAAATTTTTGGTAATAATCTAATTGCTAACAGCAGTAAAATGCAGGTATAACATAGCCAGTCCACCTTTAAAGATAGGTTTTATTTTTTAGTGTTTCTAATGAATCCTCATGTGTTCTCATGTATGAACAGTCTGGATAAACAAAAAAAGAATTTTGACCTCTCTTGATTGGAATTGGAATTGAGCTGGTAATTCTCATCTAATTTAGCTAATTATGAATTAATTGTGGACAGGTTAGACAAACTGGTATTTTTCCAAGTCATTAGAACACTTCTGCTTTCTATTCATATAGGTATTAACATTTTCATTTTCATAAATGAAAATAAGGGAACCCATCTTTAAACACACTCACAATAATGATTCGATGTACTGGAAAATCAAGTTCATAGTTAAACCATAACTTCTTTTTCACCCTTATCCACTTTGTCAGTTGACTTCACTGAATCTATTTTAGAATTAGATGGACAACTGTTTGATGAGGATTGCAGTGGATGACAAGTGAAACTTTGATGTGAATTTCCGGTAGAGTTATCTATATTGGTAGAAATCTGGAGACTAGCTGAAGGGGGAGAAGAAGGTGGACTGCCATTTTGTATAGGATTATCACTGTCTTTCAGAGAAGAAGTAGACTTTGCTGTACAGATAATGTCTTTTGATTTCACAGGGGCAGGGGAATTTTGTTTTGATGACTTAAAATCCTTGTCTTGCAGATCTGGCCTACTTCGTCTTTGTGAATCTTTGCGACTGATGCTGTTTCTAGATTTGATACTTTTAGTCAAACTAGAACGACTATTTGATAAATGACGATCTGCTTTCATTACAGCTTCCTCTAACAAAATACTTGCTGATAGGCGGCTAAAATTTGCTAATTTTGCCATCTGACGTAATTCAGCTGACTGATTAGGTCCTGTCTGCTCAACCAAATTTGTAAAGTATCCATCATCATCCAGTAGTAGATTATAAGGTGTATCAAATTCCTTTACTTCACCATCAGATAAAACCTAGAAAATGATCAACTAAAACTTAACGGGGTCTTGGAATTATAAATGACTATATCTGACAGGAATAATACCGACAGAAAGTTATAATGATAATACTAAGACTTATACTTGACTGAGATGGATCAGCAGTCAAATGGAATACCAATAGTTTATAGTGAGCTCTAAATATGCTTGTTATCAAACTACCGGATATCCAGCAATGTCATTTGACAAAAAAGGCTTTAAGTGTAAATTAGAAAACTGCTAACATTAATTATGTCAAGCTCACCATAGACTTACAATATACAGACATTTGCAAGTAATATTTAAGGTTGTTGCCTTCTTGATACTTATTTGAGCAGTAAAATGATCACTTACCAGTATTCTATCGCAGTCCATCACTGTATGTAATCTATGAGCTATAGTTAAAACTGTACTATTTATAAATTTAGCTCGGATTGTACCTTGAATTAAGTCATCAGTTCTGTAATTAAAAGAAGAATTTCATATTTTCTATAGACATGAATTAGTTTCATATACACAAGTTGTATTGATATGTTGCCATGGAATTCTGATAATTGAATATTATTGTAGGCTTTTTAGTAAATACGTACTGTGAATCCACATGTGCTGTAGCCTCATCTAAAACTAATACCGTATTATATCTTAATAATGCTCTAGCTAGACAAACCAGTTGTCTTTGTCCAATACTAAAATTTTGACCAGCTTCAGACATCTCCATATATAAATTATCTTGTGTTTTTGCTACCTTTTCTCTCAGTTGTACCTAAATAGAATACATATATAGACCAAATCAGTATTATCAATGTTGATCACAAGTTATATGATAGAAAAAATATTTGCACAAATAAAAAAAATTACTTGTCTGATTATAATGACAGATATGTTTACAATTTATATAAACTAAGTAATAAGATGCTCCTCTTTCATTTTAACAATAGTTTGTTGTATTCCATGAACTGTTTTCTTTTGACAAATCTAATCTTTGAGATAATGTTGCAAATTTTTGACGTCCTTTTTTTGACATGTTTTCAACTTTATTCAAATCTTTAAACAATTCATTTCAATAAATCTAAATCTAATTAATAATGGATTTTGTATATTGGCGAAGAAGTCTATACCTGATCCAGAGCGTTCCAGAGTCTTTCATCACTATATTCATCAAAAGGATCTAGATTATATCTTAAAGTTCCACTAAATAATACTGGGTCCTAAAAATAGAGATAAATAAATAGAGATAATCCATGACAGATCAATGCTCAGAAGTTTAGCCAATAACAGGTGGAATATGAAAAATTCTTGTTTAATTCTTTCAATGAAAACACCTACTTGTGGTATGACAGATATTTTCTTTCTCAATTCATCTAGTCCAATCTGTAATACATCCCAACCATCTATAAATATTTTACCATTAGGCTCAGCTAATCTGAATAGAGCTGACATTAGAGAACTTTTACCTGCTCCAGTACGTCCAACAATACCAATCTGAAAATATTACCAAGTTTATGGACGCACTATTATTAATATCAACACATTCAAAAAACATTGGGTTATGCATTGAAATAAATAAAAAGTAAAAAATATTTACATATATGAATGTCTGATGTCTGGTTCAGCTGAAAAGGTTCATCAAACTTAATCATTAGAGCTCAGAATGAATGTCTTATGTATAGTTCATTATTAGATTCATCAAACTTAATCATTAGAGCTCAGAATGAAAGTCTGATGTATGGTTCAGCTGAAAAAGTTCATAAAACTTAATAATAAGAGGTTACAATTTCAAGTCTAACGTCTGGTTCAGCTGAAAAGGTTCATCAAACTTAATAAATATAGCTCAGAATGAATGTCTTATGTATAGTATAGTTCATTATTAGATTCATCAAACTTAATCATTAGAGCTCAGAATGAATGTCTTATGTATAGTATAGTTCATTATTAGATTCATCAAACTTAATCATTAGAGCTCAGAATGAAAGTCTTATGTATAGTTCATTATTAGATTCATCAAACTTAATCATTAGAGCTCAGAATGAAAGTCTTATGTATAGTTCATTATTAGATTCATCAAACTTAATCATTAGAGCTCAGAATGAAAGTCTTATGTATAGTTCATTATTAGATTCATCAAACTTAATCATTAGAGCTCAGAATGAAAGTCTGATGTATGGTTCAGCTGAAAAGGTTCATAAAACTTAATAATAAGAGGTTACAATTTCAAGTCTAACGTCTGGTTCAGCTGAAAAGATTCATCAAACTTAATAATAAGAGCTTACACTTTCAAGTCTAACGTCTGGTTCAGCTGAAAAGGTTCATCAAACTTAATCAATATAGCTCAGAATGAATGTCTTATGTAGAGTATAGTTCATTATTAGATTCATCAAACTTAATCATTAGAGCTCAGAATGAATGTCTTATGTCTGGTTCAGCTGGAAAGGTTATCAAACTTAATCAATATAGCCCAGAATGAATGTCTTATGTATTAGATTCATCAAACTTAATCATTAGAGCTCAGAATGAATGTGTTATGTCTGGTTCAGCTGGAAAGGTTATCAAACTTAATCAATATAGCTCAGAATAAATGTCTTATGTATAGTTCATTATTAGATTCATCAAACTTAATCATTAGAGCTCAGAATGAAAGTCTTATGTATAGTTCATTATTAAATTCATCAAACTTAATCATTAGAGCTCAGAATGAAAGTCTTATGTATAGTTCATTATTAAATTCATCAAACTTAATCATTAGAGCTCAGAATGAAAGTCTTATGTATAGTTCATTATTAAATTCATCAAACTTAATCATTAGAGCCCAGAATGAATGTCTTATGTATAGTTCATTATTAATTTCATCAAACTTAATCATTAGAGCTCAGAATGAATGTCTTAAGTATAGTTCATTATTAAATTCATCAAACTTAATCATTAGAGCTCAGAATGAAAGTCTTATGTATAATTCATTATTAGATTCATCAAACTTAATCATTAGAGCTCAGAATGAAAGTCTTATGTATAGTTCATTATTAAATTCATCAAACTTAATCATTAGAGCTCAGAATGAATGTCTTATGTATAGTTCATTATTAGATTCATCAAACTTAATCATTAGAGCTCAGAATGAAAGTCTTATGTATAGTTCATTATTAGATTCATCAAACTTAATCATTAGAGCTCAGAATGAAAGTCTGATGTATGGTTCAGCTGAAAAGGTTCATAAAACTTAATAATAAGAGGTTACAATTTCAAGTCTAACGTCTGGTTCAGCTGAAAAGGTTCATCAAACTTAATAATAAGAGCTTACACTTTCAAGTCTAACGTCTGGTTCAGCTGAAAAGGTTCATCAAACTTAATCAATATAGCTCAGAATGAATGTCTTTTGTAGAGTATAGTTCATTATTAGATTCATCAAACTTGATCATTAGAGCTCAGAATGAAAGTCTTATGTATAGTTCATTATTAGATTCATCAAACTTAATCATTAGAGCTCAGAATGAAAGTCTTATGTATAGTTCATTATTAGATTCATCAAACTTAATCATTAGAGCTCAGAATGAATGTCTTATGTATAGTTCATTATTAGATTCATCAAACTTAATCATTAGAGCTCAGAATGAATGTCTTATGTCTGGTTCAGCTGGAAAGGTTCATCAAACTTAATAATAAGAGCTTACACTTTCAAGTCTAACGTCTGGTTCAGCTGAAAAGGTTCATCAAACTTAATCAATATAGCTCAAAATGAATGTCTTATGTATAGTTCATTATTAGATTCATCAAACTTAATCATTAGAGCTCAGAATGAATGTCTTATGTATAGTTCATTATCAGATTCATCAAACTTAATCATTAGAGCTCAGAATGAATGTCTTATGTCTGGTTCAGCTGGAAAGGTTCATCAAACTTAATAATAAGAGCTTACACTTTCAAGTCTAACGTCTGGTTCAGCTGAAAAGGTTCATCAAACTTAATCAATATAGCTCAAAATGGATGTCTTATGTATAGTTCATTATTAGATTCATCAAACTTAATCATTAGAGCTCAGAATGAATGTCTTATGTATAGTTCATTATTAGATTCATCAAACTTAATCATTAGAGCTCAGAATGAATGTCTTATGTCTGGTTCAGCTGGA
>NW_008709979.1:342880-348291 GCF_000327385.1 Lottia gigantea | reverse complement strand
GAAGCTTATGTATAATTCATTATTAGATTCATCAAACTTAATCATTAGAGCTCAGAATGAAAGTCTTATGTATAGTTCATTATTAAATTCATCAAACTTAATCATTAGAGCTCAGAATGAATGTCTTATGTATAGTTCATTATTAGATTCATCAAACTTAATCATTAGAGCTCAGAATGAAAGTCTTATGTATAGTTCATTATTAGATTCATCAAACTTAATCATTAGAGCTCAGAATGAAAGTCTGATGTATGGTTCAGCTGAAAAGGTTCATAAAACTTAATAATAAGAGGTTACAATTTCAAGTCTAACGTCTGGTTCAGCTGAAAAGGTTCATCAAACTTAATAATAAGAGCTTACACTTTCAAGTCTAACGTCTGGTTCAGCTGAAAAGGTTCATCAAACTTAATCAATATAGCTCAAAATGGATGTCTTATGTATAGTTCATTATTAGATTCATCAAACTTAATCATTAGAGCTCAGAATGAATGTCTTATGTATAGTTCATTATTAGATTCATCAAACTTAATCATTAGAGCTCAGAATGAATGTCTTATGTCTGGTTCAGCTGGAAAGGTTCATCAAACTTAATAATAAGAGCTTACACTTTCAAGTCTAACGTCTGGTTCAGCTGAAAAGGTTCATCAAACTTAATCATTAGAGCTCAGAATGAAAGTCTTATGTATAGTTCATTATTAAATTCATCAAACTTAATCAATATAGCTCAGAATGAATGTCTTATGTATAGTTCATTATTAAATTCATCAAACTTAATCATTAGAGCTCAGAATGAAAGTCTTATGTATAGTTCATTATTAGATTCATCAAACTTAATCATTAGAGCTCAGAATGAAAGTCTTATGTATAGTTCATTATTAAATTCATCAAACTTAATCATTAGAGCTCAGAATGAATGTCTTATGTATAGTTCATTATTAGATTCATCAAACTTAATCATTAGAGCTCAGAATGAAAGTCTTATGTATAGTTTATTATTAAATTCATCAAACTTAATCATTAGAGCTCAGAATGAATGTCTTATGTATAGTTCATTATTAGATTCATCAAACTTAATCATTAGAGCTCAGAATGAATGTCTAGTTCATCAAACTTAATTACAATGTCTCAAATATCTGTATGGGCTATATGCAGTTATAAAGTATTAAAGTTATGTATTACCTTTTCTTTGCTTCTGATATGTAGATTGATATTTTTTAAAACTAATGGACCATTTTTATCATATCTTAAATTAATATCACTAAATGTTATAGATCCCTGACTTGGCCAGTCATTGGGAGGTGGACGGTCTGATGTTTTACTGGCTTCCTGTTCGACATCTGTGTAAGATAAAACTCTCTCTACAGCTGTCATCTAAAAAAAAAATATTGATTTTTCCTTAAGTATATATCATGGAATTCTTTTGATAAATATTTCTAGATAGAATTAAGTATATGTGAACTGAGTTCTAACATGAAATCATACTAATATTGACTATTGACTGTATGTATAAGTTGTTAAATCTATAAACCTCAATTTCTACCAATACCTGTCCTGTTAATGGATTGTTACCCAAAACACATTCCATTTAGAAATAAAAAACTTACAGAATTTTCCAATTCAGCTGTGATTCTCATATAGAACTCAAAAGGCATTGAGAATGAGATAAGATATGTGAAAGCTAAACCAACCAAACCACTTGGTATATCTAAATATAGAAATAGATACAATGATTCATTTACTAATCAACATTTATTATTCTTATAAAAAATTTTCTTTTTACTGAATATAGAAATTTGAGCATGAACATTACATTTATTTAATGCGATGTTTTATCTAAGCTTTTACAAATCCCTATTCTATATGTAACTTATTTTTTACTTGTTTTTATTTAGAAAATTTATTTCAATCCAATAACTTTACATTAACAGGGATGCAAGCTGAAAATAGGTCAGTCTGAAGATCGCGTAACAACAGGTTCTGTTTTAATATTTCTATATCGCTCTACAATTGATGTATTGAGTATATGTTTTACATACATATATGATTATGGAACAATGTTTGTTATATATTCTGTATTACATTCTTTCAAATGTTTATCAAATTCTGAAATTGGGTATTGTATTAAGATTGACTGTAACTTACCATCTTTGATGAGTAGAAAGACGTGTATAACTAGGTTGATAAATATAATAACACATAATAGTGTTCTTATACTAAACCATCTATAAGCTGAAAGATAGGTAAACCATGCTCCACTAGCTTGATTCTGAAACCTATCAAAGTCATCAGCAAACTGTTTCTGTTTTCCACTAGCTCTGATAGTCTGCAGGCCTATTATGGTATCTGATACATGACAATATACTGGTGATTTTGCTGAAATGGTCACATTAAAAATTTAAATCAAGTTAAACATCTATAACATGCATCATTTAATGAGATTGTCAAGACTATACTTTTGAATATTATTAAACAAAGTCAATAAATATTAAATAAATAAGAACTCTTGTGACAATTTCGTCAGGTCATAGGGCAAAGTGGAGCTACCATAGAAAAAACATAAAACTAAAACTCGACATCTGTATCTACTATTTGTTGGCTAAAATGATAAATGAGTGAATTATTTACCTATTGCCTCTAATCTTTTCACATCTCTAGTTGTTTTTATAGCATAAAATCTAATAGCAATGATAACACAACACAATGGAACCAAAGTTATAAATAACCAGGGTGCTATAATACATATATTGATACATGTCCCTATTAACATTACTGTAAACTGAAATACAAATAGAAAATCACACATAGTTATTCTCAAAACATATTTGACTGCTTTTTTGGACCACATTAAAGTTGATATATCATATTTAACATTCTCCTTAGACGTTTAATAGATTAAATACTTAAAAATTAACTTAAAAAAATTACCTCAATAACAACTTCCCAAATTCTAATCAAAATATCATCCATTAAACCAATATCTCTTGAAAAACGATTTAATATTCTTCCTGTAATAATAACAATGAGTTGTCACTATCTTCTTCTTTAATTTACATTTCTTATTATTTAATTTGATTGGTCTCAATATATTGTACTGAAGTGATTATATTGGTAAGAATGAAGTCAATAACTCATATAAAATATTTTTTGATTTTTTTCATCCTTGGATAATAATAAACAGTTTAGCCAAATCTCATCAAGGCAAGGGCAATAACTCATACTTAATATTTTTCAAATTTTCTGATTTTCAATAGGGTTTATCCTTGGGAGGTAACAAACATTCACACCAAATTCTGTCAAAATCTGTTAAGAATTGTGCCTTCTAGCTAAAAATTAAACACGCGCAATAACTCATACTAAATATTTTTTAGATTTTTCTGACGAACATGGGTGACGCCATTCCATGTGGGCGTATACAAATGATTGATATCTTGTAAATTAACCTTAAAACACCCACACTTACCTAATGGCTGTGAATCAAAGAATTTAGTAACAGCTCCTAAAACTCGCTCAAACATGTTATTATGTAGATTCTGGCTGGCCACGGCACAAATCATCATATTCAAAAGGACACAGAAAAATCCACTCACAGCGAATACACAGGTAAATATAAAATATAATTTTAATTCTGGTGTAAGAGTTCTATCTGGTTCATTATTATTAAATAACATAGTTGTATTATCACTTAGATTGTTTGAAGTATAACCTATAATATTCTCAGTTGTATTGAACAACATCACTGGGATAGAACTATTCTGAAAGATGTCTGCCTTATCATCAAATGACTGAGCCCTGAAACAAAAATATAACAGCATTTTAAACTGGACATTTTCATTCAATATTAAAATCATTTCGTATTGAATTAGCTAATTAGCTGCCGATATGTTTGGTGTACCAAACTGATTAAAATACAGCTTAAAATATCTGTGACTAACATCTATAGGGAGCATGTTTACAAAATGTTCTGTTAACCAACACTAACAAGGATTCAGGGATTTGTTATAAAACATTGACGTCCAGATTAATGGATGTTTTAATGATATTTGCCAAAGCTGTTCTGAATCAAATTAACCTTCACAATATTATAGAAAAAATAAGCATTTCTTACCATCGTGCTAAATTCCAATCAGCTACAAATTGTGAAGGCTGAAAATATGAAAAATATGAAAGGGTACAATATTAGGTTAAAAAAATGTTTGACATAAAATAGGCTATAGTAACATTAATAAAAACACAGTTCTAGAGTTTTCAATCAATTTCACATTGATTTGGAAAAGTTGTCTTTCTTCATGGTTCAAGTCAATTCCATCAGTAGTTTTCATTTAAAATATAGTTTTTCTTTCTTTATCTGTCTTATAAATGTAAATACCTTATAGAGTAATATAAGAGTCAACCATAATGGTAAAAAATACAAAAAATAACCAGCTTTAAAGTAATCTTTGTAAACTTTACATGGTACTTTATCACGATTTAATACTTCTACATCTTCTTCAACAGCAACCTTACTTAACTACAACAAAAAAACAGCTACATTACTTAACTACAATAAACAACAGCTACATTATCTAGCTTCAAAAAACAGCAGCTACATTATCTAGCTTCAAAAAACAGCAGCTACATTATCTAGCTTCAAAAAACAGCAGCTACATTATCTAGCTTCAAAAAACAGCAGCTACATTATCTAGCTTCAAAAAACAGCAGCTACATTATCTAGCTTCAAAAAACAGCAGCAACATTATCTAGCTTCAAAAAACAGCAGCTACATTATCTAGCTTCAAAAAACAGCAGCTACATTATCTAGCTTCAAAAAACAGCAGCTACATTATTTAGCTACAGAAAACAACAGCTACATTACTTTTATACAAAAAACAAGAGCTACATTATCTAGCTTCAAAAAACAGCAGCTACATTATCTAGCTTCAAAAAACAGCAGCTACATTATCAAGCTTCAAAAAACAGTAGCTACATTATTTAGCTACAGAAAACAACAGCTACATTACTTTTATACAAAAAACAAGAGCTACATTATCTAGCTTCAAAAAACAGCAGCTACATTATCTAGCTTCAAAAAACAGCAGCTACATTATCAAGCTTCAAAAAACAGTAGCTACATTATTTAGCTACAGAAAACAACAGCTACATTACTTTTATACAAAAAACAGCAGCTACATTATCTAGCTTCAAAAAACAGCAGCTACATTATCTAGCTTCAAAAAACAGCAGCTACATTATCAAGCTTCAAAAAACAGTAGCTACATTATTTAGCTACAGAAAACAACAGCTACATTACTTTTATACAAAAAACAGCAGCTACATTATCTAGCTTCAAAAAACAGCAGCTACATTATCTAGCTTCAAAATACAGCAGCTACATTATCAAGCTTCAAAAAACAGTAGCTACATTATTTAGCTAC
>NW_008709979.1:323719-325822 GCF_000327385.1 Lottia gigantea | reverse complement strand
TCTCAGTTACGGGAAGTGCATCAACGAGCATCAACACAACCACAGCCAACACTGTTAAGTTATAACACCTTTCCAAAACCAGTTAAAACAGTAAGATTTGCACTACCCCAACCAACTCCAACCTTTGCCCAACCGTTGCATGGAAATCACAACGGTCTAGAATCGAATCCAATAATTCCACCAACCAACAGTACAACGGAAGAAGACAAACCACTACGCGCCCTTCATCAGAACATTAATATGTGAAGTCGAGATCTGGACGTGAAATAAAAACACCAAGTCGTTACAAAGACCAATATATTTATTTAAATATTGAACAATTCAAACCTTGAATATTAATGTTATCTTACAAAAACAGGGGGATGTTGTATCATGTGATAACCACTCGCGTGACGTAACTTATTGTACGGTCTATTGCGCATGTCATTATTGTATAATATTCATTCTGAGTAAAGCTGTCCTCCTGAACGTTGTGTTTATAGTCCACACCAACATAAAACTATAACACCTAGAACTTCGGTAAGATTTTCGTTTTTTTCTCTGGCCTTTGTCATTTCTGAATCTCGTTTTGCCAATTTCTTTTTAAGTGAATTTGTTTAATTTATACTGGTAGGCCTAGATCTAAACTAATATGACTTTGATTGAATTATGATTACTAGATTTTGACTTTGTCCCTCCTGTCTTTAACTACCATGACTAGGCCTACTACTAGGACCACTTTGATTGGCATTGCAATTGGCCAAGCCATGGCCAATGATGCCCTGTAGATGTAGGTAGACCCATTCTGATTCTAGCCAGGAACATACTCTTTTTTTAATTACCTGATGCCATGACACTTTCCCTTTGCATGGTTTCTGAATTGCATGCATCTAATACCTGTACCGCGCCAATAAAGATAGAACTTCTGTGGCATCATTTTAAAACTGGAAAAGGAAAACAATTCCTTAATTATTTGAACCGTCTTGTTTTCAGAAAATAGATGAAAACCATGAAGATAACGAGGTTTTAGTTATTTCGGCCAATGAACAAGATATTAGCATCAGTTCTGACAGTGAGGCATCATCAAACAGTGAACATGGGTTTGTTACTTCTGGATCAATGTTAGATACATCCCTGCGAGTCCATGATTATTTGGGACAACCAGATGTTAAAAACCATTCTACTATCAGGAATCAGTATATTCAAACATCACCATCAAGTACTAGATCAATTAGAACTCAAACAGAAGGTGGTTGTTTAGTTTCTTGTTTTCAAGATGTTGAGTGTCAGACTGTAAGTGGAATTATCTGTGTCCCTTCCATATTAACTTATGATGACATCAAATCAGATGCACAGAAAGTTTTATTTTATACAGGAATTCCAGATGGCAACACGTTTGATGCTTTGTTTGACGAGATAAAATCTGATGCAGAGGAGAGAACAATAAGGGGAAGTGGATCAAACTATGGATGCGGTGATCGGCCCCGCATTTTACGTTGTATAAATGAGTTTTTTATGGTCCTTAGGCGAATTAGATTGGGTCTGCTGTTAGAGGACTTAGCATATAGATTTCGTATATCAACAACAACATGTGGCGATATTTTCAATAGGTGGATTGATTATCTAGATAATCAGTTATCTGTTCTTGTCATGTGGCCCAGCAGAGATGTCATAGATAGCAATATGCCTGAAATTTTTAAAGATAAGTTTCCGACGACAAGAGTCATCATAGATGCTACAGAGATTCGAACGGAGACACCTTCATCATTAAAGTTAAAATCTTTAATGTACAGTGACTACAAATCACATATGACCTGGAAATCTTTAATAGGAATTAGTCCAGCTGGCATTGTCACTTATGTATCAGATCTTTGGTGTGGGAGTATTAGTGACAAGCAACTCACCATAGAAAGTGGGTTAGTTGAACTCTGTGAACCAGGAGATTCTATTATGGCTGATAAGGGCTTCACCATATCTGATTTGACCACCCCCAGAGGAATAAATTTGATTATACCCCCATTTAAGAAAAAGCAAGTGAAATTTTCTAAACAGGGTGTTAAAAGAACAAAAGGCATTGCAAATGCACGCATTCACGTAGAGCGCCAGATGGAAAGGATCAAGAAT
>NW_008709979.1:249246-323669 GCF_000327385.1 Lottia gigantea | reverse complement strand
ATACAGCTTAAATATCTGTGACTAACATCTATAGGGAGCATGTTTACAAAATGTTCTGTTAACCAACACTAACAAGGATTCAGGGATTTGTTATAAAACATTGACGTCCAGATTAATGGATGTTTTAATGATATTTGCCAAAGCTGTTCTGAATCAAATTAACCTTCACAATATTATAGAAAAAATAAGCATTTCTTACCATCGTGCTAAATTCCAATCAGCTACAAATTGTGAAGGCTGAAAATATGAAAAATATGAAAGGGTACAATATTAGGTTAAAAAAATGTTTGACATAAAATAGGCTATAGTAACATTAATAAAAACACAGTTCTAGAGTTTTCAATCAATTTCACATTGATTTGGAAAAGTTGTCTTTCTTCATGGTTCAAGTCAATTCCATCAGTAGTTTTCATTTAAAATATAGTTTTTCTTTCTTTATCTGTCTTATAAATGTAAATACCTTATAGAGTAATATAAGAGTCAACCATAATGGTAAAAAATACAAAAAATAACCAGCTTTAAAGTAATCTTTGTAAACTTTACATGGTACTTTATCACGATTTAATACTTCTACATCTTCTTCAACAGCAACCTTACTTAACTACAACAAAAAAACAGCTACATTACTTAACTACAATAAACAACAGCTACATTATCTAGCTTCAAAAAACAGCAGCTACATTATCTAGCTTCAAAAAACAGCAGCTACATTATCTAGCTTCAAAAAACAGCAGCTACATTATCTAGCTTCAAAAAACAGCAGCTACATTATCTAGCTTCAAAAAACAGCAGCTACATTATCTAGCTTCAAAAAACAGCAGCAACATTATCTAGCTTCAAAAAACAGCAGCTACATTATCTAGCTTCAAAAAACAGCAGCTACATTATCTAGCTTCAAAAAACAGCAGCTACATTATTTAGCTACAGAAAACAACAGCTACATTACTTTTATACAAAAAACAAGAGCTACATTATCTAGCTTCAAAAAACAGCAGCTACATTATCTAGCTTCAAAAAACAGCAGCTACATTATCAAGCTTCAAAAAACAGTAGCTACATTATTTAGCTACAGAAAACAACAGCTACATTACTTTTATACAAAAAACAAGAGCTACATTATCTAGCTTCAAAAAACAGCAGCTACATTATCTAGCTTCAAAAAACAGCAGCTACATTATCAAGCTTCAAAAAACAGTAGCTACATTATTTAGCTACAGAAAACAACAGCTACATTACTTTTATACAAAAAACAGCAGCTACATTATCTAGCTTCAAAAAACAGCAGCTACATTATCTAGCTTCAAAAAACAGCAGCTACATTATCAAGCTTCAAAAAACAGTAGCTACATTATTTAGCTACAGAAAACAACAGCTACATTACTTTTATACAAAAAACAGCAGCTACATTATCTAGCTTCAAAAAACAGCAGCTACATTATCTAGCTTCAAAAAACAGCAGCTACATTATCAAGCTTCAAAAAACAGTAGCTACATTATTTAGCTACAGAAAACAACAGCTACATTACTTTTATACAAAAAACAAGAGCTACATGACTTAACCTAACATAATTGTACTATTGATCTATAACAACTTACCTCCGCATTTTCTACAGCACTAACTTCTTTCACTGGAGATTGATCTTCATCATTCTCTTGTGTTAAAACATTAGAAAAATCTACACCTTGAGACAATAGGTCCTTGTATGTTCCTAAATGCTGAAGTTTACCCTAAAATACATTATTTTTCACATGAATGCCTGATTTACCAATCATTTTAACCATTGTGATCAATATAGATAATTCTATTTAAATCATTGTTTGATCAAGCGCATTAGTGGTCTGTCTTAATACAGACATATGGAAAAAAAAGGTTTTCATTTGCATTTCATATAAATTCAGTAACAATTGTATTTGTTGGTTTATAGATGAATTTAGTCAATAAAATAATCAATAATGTTTCAATAATGAAAAAATAATACCATGAGTAAAAAAATTTCATTTCAACTAATTATAGTTCAAATTGAAATGACTTTATGTAAATACCTCTTGTTTTAGAATAGATATCTTGCCTTACCTCATGTAAAATCAATATTCTATCTGCATGTTTCAAATATTGAACTTGATGAGTGACCAATATTCTAGTTTTACTTTTTAATAGACCTTTAATACACCTAGTAAATAAACAGCATTTATATAGTAAACAAGAACAACATTGCTAATTTCAGCCTAAATGGAGGGAGCAGGTAATTGTAACTGATGAATTCCACTAAATTAGGTTTAAACAGGCACAATATCTAGAAAATGTTCTACTACTACTAGTTTTGATCTGGTGTATTTTGTTTATTCTTAATATGAGAATTATGAGTCAGAATCTTGTGACTACACCATTTCCCTCAGTGTTTAACAATACTTTAGTCATACTATGAAAATCAACTATGAATTGATAAACATATAAAATACTTACTGATGAAAGATGTGTTGACCAACTTCAGAATCAACAGAGCTAAGGGGATCATCTAATAAATATATGTCACTCTCCCGATATGCAGCTCTGATAAAAACAGGCAAAACATCAACAAAAAATAAGTAATAAGTTTACATTTAATGACAAAAAAAGGCAGCAATTCATTTCAAATATTTTTCAATCTTGATATTTGATAAGAGACAATGAACAATATTGCAAAGCTTCTTTCCAAAATCCATCAAAAATTGTGCTTTCCACAGAGTATTTCATATGGACGTATATATAAAGAGGAATTATACTTAAGCATAATCAATATTATCGTGTATGTATTTACCTAGCCAATGTTAAGCGAGCCTTTTGGCCACCACTTAAAAATAAACCTCTTTCTCCAACAAAAGTTGAATCTCTGTTTGACATATTGTCGATATCCTGCAAAAAATGATTTAATAATAAAACGACGTAACGAGAAACCATTTCAGAATAGTGTAAAAAAACAATATACTGTTCAAATCTTTTGTTGATGTGTTAGGGAGCAGAATGTCAGATTTTGACTTCTAAAGGTGATTCAGATAGCAGAAATTATGCTCTCTCAAGTAAGTCTTATATTAAGAAAACCATATTTCTACAAGTAGTTTCTTAGCTTCAAAAAGATATATCTCAAAAAATTTACCTTGACTAAGGCACAAGCACGGAGAACTTCCTTATATTTGGCTTCATTATATTCATTTCCTAGTAAAATATTCTCTTTAATACTGCCAGAAAACACCCAAGACTGTTGACATGAGTAGCTTATATCACCATACACAGTTATCTGCCCTTTATTATGTTGTATTTCACCCATTAATGTCATCAATAATGATGTCTGTAATAACAAATGAAATCTTACAGTTGCATGAAGATATTCCAAGTATAATTCATAACATGTTACAGTCTATTATATTTTTAAGTCGTAAAAAATATAAAGTAGGATCATTCGTCAACTACACAATAACAAGAATTATTTAAAATTGTACACAGATTTGTATTAATGTCAGTTGAGAGCAATCAATATTTAACAAGCTTCATTTTCTTATTCAAAAAATTAAAGTATATGTATGAGCCAACTGAAACTAAAATGTTTCTCTACATACCTTACCACAGCCTACCTTACCAACAACAGCCAACAATTCTCCCTGCAAAATAAATACAAATTGGGTAAAAAAAATTAGATTATCTTTTAAAAACCTGTAGTCACTGAGTAGTCATGGAATCAGTTCTTGAATCAAAAGGACATTCAATAAACAAGTTGGAACACAGTTTAGAACACTTTCCATATGTGCTGAAACACTAGCAGGTGAATTCAATATGGCGGAGAAAGGACTAGAAGGAAAAAATTTTAATGTGACAAATCTGGTTCTGTACCCTTCAATTAAGATCAATATTAGAACACACCAAACCTATTCAGTCTCACCCATCAAGCACCACCCTTGTGATAAAGTTCAAATGGCCAATAAGTTTAACTATGCCAGAAAATATCTATCAAACTGTTTACTTTTTATACTTTAACTCACCTTGGTCACTGATAGATTTAAATTCTTTAAACTGAAGTGTTTCTCCATTTCAGTCTGTAAAAATATATCTTTTATAAGTATACATAGAGAAACTGAGTTAACTGAGTGACTAATGATATTTTAAGATAATTATTTAAATGACCTTGAAATTATAATCATTGTATGTCAGTCTACTAGGAATCATTGATTACACAACATTCAAGATATTCTATTCAAAAACATGAAACAAGATCATAGTAAGATACTTAATCCAAACGTTATTAGGTAGTGATGAGTTTCTAAAGCAATCTTGAAGTGATACCAGCTAATGAAAGCTTAATGTCAGCTATCAGTAACATTTGGGATAGAGCAAAATCGTACCACTCCAGTTGCCATTTTCTGATGTAAGTATATCATTGAATAGTAAACCAATGAGCCCAGATAGTGACTACCCTCTAAATTGAAGAAGTAGATTTTTGTTGAATCATACAAGAACTTAACGTCAGAACCAAATTAACATTCAAACAGTGTTATGGGTAGCTGAAATTTAACTTGCTTTAACAAGGAAAATAACGTCAAACTTTCCCATTAACAAATGAAACTTATTTGTGGCCAATGCATATGTATTTCTAAGTTTTCCAGTTTTCCATAGGCATTATGAATCATTGCTTTCTTTTAATTTACAATATATCTATACAAACCTCAAATAACAACTGTTCACTTTCTATCATCCTAGAATATCTAGATTCATTATATTCTGGATTAATATGCCACCTTGCTGTCATTCTCAAAATATCTACAGACAGTTCACTGTCATTATGGGTAGATTCTTGTTTTACATCTTTAAATGTTCTCATTGATTTCTCTTCATCTATTAACAAAAACCTCTATAATAAAAACAGACTTTATAAAACAGGTGGAATAACTCTTTAAATTAGAACCGTCTGCAATCACACGTCTTCACCTTTAGCTTGGTTCAGAGGTAAAAAAAATATACCAGGACAAGAATAATTCTAAGAAATGAGAAATGACAATCTATTCAAGCAAATCTTAAATCTAGATGCTAAATGAAATGAATAGAGTTTTAAGAAGATATATGCTTTTTGTGTCAGGTTGGGTTAATATGGATGGGCAATACATTTCAGTATCTATTGAAGGACAGTTTGCCAGGGCAGTAGAAGTAGACTACTTTTTTATATTTCGATTAATGAGAAGCCAAAAAATGAATTATATTAAGAAAGCAAATTTTGTAAAGTTAAAATAATTATTTATGAGATTTCTACACTGCAACCTCATTCCAACCATTTTCCAAAGTAAAGTTTGATTTTACTGCTTTTACATTTCACTTTTTTGTTAAAATGAATTCTTTAGTTACCGTACCTGAACACGTTTTAAAGAAGCATATAAAGCCATCAGGTTTTCAACAGCTAAAAATAGAAAGAGGAAGACTGTGTCTTGTAGAATTAACAACCAACCAACTGTTACAAATACAATATGAACAGATAGGGGTATTCCAAGCCACCATAATGATACAAATATAATCAGTCCCATTAACTTTGGTGATACAAACATTAATCCCAGATTTAATGCTCTTAAAAACACTGCTATTTTTACAAATTTCACTTCTTCCCTGTAATGTATGATCATAATATTATGAATATTTAAAAAATTCAGATCTCAATATATCAGATGTAGAGAGATATAAAAATATTAAAAAAGAACCTGAAAAATGAAAGTGACAAGAGATTTGACAGTAAACATTATTACAATTTCAGTATTACACAGATTCATACTTACTTTCTGATTTTTGTAATTAAACTATGAAATGGTTTCTCCCAACAATACATCTTTATAACTCTAATTCCAGATAGAATTTCATTCATCTTATTAATTCTCTTATCAGACCATTTACCAATTTTACCTCTGAAATGAATAGTTGAGAAAATAACAAATTAACAGTTTCATCACTTTCAGGTTATAATTACTTTTCATAAAATCAATCATCGACAGTAAGATGATGTAAGAATCGTAATAATTGAAGTGAAAGCAGTCTGAACTTCTACACTACATTTTTGTTGAATTATAGAGAAACTCTTTACTTGTATACTGAAAGTGATACACATAGCTGTCAGAAAGTTATATTCATTTTCATCTCATATAATTTTGATAACTTGCAGTATAAGATATATATACATAAATAATCTCACCTCAATCTTGCAAACATTTGACCACAGAATATTTGTATAGGTAACAGAACAACAATAATAATCAATGTAAATAATGCAGGAAAACCAACATGATGATATAATAACATCAATATCACTAACAATTCTATTGGACAGATCCATAAAAAATGGGATGTTTCAAATGACTGGAAAATAAGATACATAAAAAGATAATAATGTTTCAAATTTCCTGTTTCCTTGTTTTGAACTTCATGTGATAGGCAATGATCAATATGCTTATATTAGAAATAGCATAGCAAATTATACTCAGTCAGTAGAATTATCAAATATCAAATTATGTAATGCATAGTAACACCTGTCTGTATACATTACTAGAGATGTCAGTAATGACAACTCTTAGATAGTGATGGCGAGTTGATAAACCAAGTCACAGATTGGCATAAGGTGTCCAGGCAGGATGAGCGTTGCTTACCTAGCAAAGACCCCCGGCAGGACTTAATTCAGTTGAGTTCAAATTCCAAAGTCTTAATTTTCAAATCACATTCAGATAAATTATGATAATTTAAAAAAAAAAATTAAAATATAAAAACTTACAAAATTGAACTTTTCTAAATCGGTGGTTAAAAGATTCAAAATTTTTCCTGAGTTTGTAAGATGGAATGTTTGACTGTTCAAACTTAAAATCTAAAATAAGAAAAAAATGCAATACAATTTCTAAACATTTTTTTTCTAAATTTGAATCAGCTTGTTTATCTTGTTTGTCCCTTTTCCCCATATTTTGACATATTCCTTTTTTGTTATCTCATTCTTACCTTCTTATAAATCAATGCACCCACAGCAGTTTTCATCTTCAATGATAAATGTTGGATTTTATAAAAGTGAAATAAATCAAATAAAACAGCACAAGTTAATAATAATGCTAATAAAACTGCATAGATATATGCCCAAGTTCTGCTGACCACATTTTCATCTTCAAAATGTAAAATTAATTGCCCAATTATATAGGGTTGAGTAACGCGACATGTTTCCTGAAAATAAAATAGATGATCATTAAGTAAATAATAAATAAACATTGAATCTATAGATAACAAATGATGAATAATCATACAATAAATAAAGACTAATGAATAAATCATACAATGAAATGAATGATAATAAGGTTTTAAATAAATAATTAGGCATTTAAATGAATTTGAAGAATCAATCAATTCAAAAATCATTCATCTGTAATAATTAACAATATTACCAATACATTTCATTAAACACAAACAGCTATTGTTATGATGCAAAATAAAAAATCATTATAGCATTAGTGTATTACTTACACATAAAAACATAGCCAGGCCTGGTATGATGAACTCACATCTAAAACTTCTGATAACAGTTAAAAATAAATTAGCAGCTTTCCCTTCCTTATAGCGTGATATCTGGGGTTGCCAACACCTTGAGAAAAATTTAATACTTTAATTGACAAAACAGCTTCTTTGATTATCACAAACACGAGGCGATTCTTGCTTCAAAAGTTGTTCATATCTTAGAACTATTTTAAATTACCAAATAATTACAAAATTGACATAGTCAATGCCAAAAATCAATCTGGTGCACTGAAACCCAAAATCACATTGCTGTAACAAACTAAATGTATGAAATAAACATAGTGCAGTATATGGAGTCAACATGTACCAAACAAAATAATAAATGGCACTGATACTAAAATTGTAATATTGTTCTTATTGTTGATTATTCATATCTTCATGTTTCATGTAAAAAATTCACTAAAACTGGATCATTTCATTGTCAACATTTTTCAAAAAGAGGCACTTTAGAGTTTGAGCCTGGCACAACTGGCATAGACTACATTTGGCCACATCAATACCCTGGCAACACATTATGATCATATAAATTAATAATTATTTCAATTTCACTCAAGATAATCATACCTATCTATTTTTTGGAGAAGAAAATCTGATTTATCTTGTTTTGGACAACTTGAAACATCTTCTAATGTTAATCCTTCTTTATAACCTTTTCTGAATAATGAGTTCAACCACCTGTAAACACAGAACAATTCATTTTCAAGTTGATTCAAATTAATCTACTCTTATATTCATACCAAGTTTTATCAAAATTAATGGAAAGCTGTAGCTTCTAATTTATTCACAATAGATTTTGACCCATTGATCATAACCTATATTGTGTTCACCAACAGATTTTGACCATTTGAACTCATGTTTAATAACTAAAAATTTGAAAAATTGTCAGATTCAGACTTGTTCAAGATCTTATCAATTCTAATGAGCACAATAACTTTCATTAATAGCGAGGTATGGCCTATTAGTGAAATTAAAGATCTATTAACAACTTTCTTTTTATGTCCTAAATGTTTATTCAGATATTCAATAAAATAATTGGTTCGTTTTTTTTTTGCTTCATTGATTCCTTACTTTGATCCACATTTTCATGAGTAAACATAAACAACTCAGCAATGTATGTATGTTGAAAAAGCTAGATTTATAAAAAATAAAGATACATGTTGTATGAATACCCAGTAGTATAATAATCTTTTCGTTGAATTTACATGCAAAAAGTCTTCAGAATAACTAGGACATGTACGAAAATAGTATTTTTCCTTCAAAAAAGGAATTTCTATTTCTGTATGTCTTTTCTAGACTATAGCAGAGTCTCAAGAAAAGACGAGTCGTCAAACTTTCAAATGCAGATAACTCTGAACAAACTTATGGATATCATGGCTCAAATTTTGATGTTGAGTTGTGGACACTACTACTGATTAGCTTGGCTCAAAAAATCCCATTTCTGACACTAAGGTAGGCTACGATTGATCAAACGGTTGGTGAACTTGTCCCTGATATCGACATTAGACAAGCAAAATAAAGTTAAAATAGTTACCAGAATGAAGCCTTGGAAACAAAACTGGCTCGATCATACAGACTTCCATCATACACGTCATTGTCTTTCATATTTCAAGTTTTATATCGAGATCAAATACAGGTTTTCATTTATCAATTTAACAAAATGTTGAAAATCATCAATCACAGGTGTTCCATTTTTTAATTCAGACCACACTTATTTACCCTACATCTGATCAATGCATTCGTATAATTCGTTTTTTTTGTAGAAAACTATCGCAAGAAAACAGAATAAAGATAATGAATAAAAACTAATAATGTATATAAAACTTTAATCTAAAAAGATTAGCTAAATGAATGCAGTGATAATGGTAACTCTAAGCTAAGGAACTTAACGAAAGTGGTCCTCAGTAATATCACGTGTCTGAAAACTGCTTCATATACCGAATGAAAGGGCTTCCGCCATTACTCAAAAGGCGTATTCGTGCATATATATAATTATATATATAAGGACCGAATTTCGTTTAATTTGAAAAAAAGATATTCTATAAAATGAATAAAATTTGTTTGTTTCGATTTTTTCATAAATCCCTCACTTTGACCCACGTGTCATTTCGTCAATCATGGGTTTCGTCTTTATTTGTTGGGTCTAATAGGAATTCGCGACAAGGTATCCGTATTTACGTTACGTTTTCCAGGTCTATACTGTCGAATTCTTCAAGATCCAAACTCCATCTAGTTAATCTTGAATTTTCACTTTTGATGTTTTATCAGTAACCACTTGCAAGGTCAATAGTACTAAATATTGAGGCACCTGAAAGACTATCCAAGGTTTGGTCCACTCTTGGAAGCAGATAAGCGTCTCTTCGAGTTACTGTATTCAGTTTACGAAAATATATACATATGCGAAATGTTGAATCTGGCTTTCTATGGCGCTGTATTTGGTTCAAAATAGGATCCAGATCTGATTGTATAAATTCTTAAAATCGCGTGGTCATTTCTTAGGTAGAAATGACTAATCTTATAAAATTAAACTATTTTTACGTGTTTTATCTCCTATCTTATTTACCTTTTTCAATTTGAGTCTTCTAGAACCTAATTTTAACAGTAAACTTTGTAGAACGCAGAACGCGAATTTAACCTATAGGATCTTGTTCACTGAATCGTAATCTTTCAACTTTCTTCACTGGATCGTGTTCGCTGAATCGTGATCTTTAGAACTTCTCCACTGGATCGTATTCGCTGAATCGTAATCTTTCGACCTTTTTCATTGGATCGTGTTAGCTGAATCGTAACCTTGAATATTACGGAAATTAAATTAGATCACGTGACATTTTCTGCATATCATTATTATTCGTGTTTTTAATGAGAAATAAATTGGTGGGTTCGTTTTGCCGCATTGCCCAACTTGCCGCATCGTACCCAACTGCACAAAAACGACTTGTAAAACGAAACTAAAGTTTTCTTATAAAATCCGGAATGGCCATTTGTTTCACACGAAACGAAATATTTCAATCTGTTGTCCCGCATCGATTTTCTTTTTATTTTTTGACTGTTAGGGAAATCGAAACTATAGTTTCAAGACTTTCGTACCGTGTGTTTTTACAGAGGCATACTTTTCGCTATTATGGTGACAATACTGAGTTTTCAAAATATAACCCTCACCGATCACGGTTTTAGATTCCACAATACATATTTTCCTGTGGATCCATCTGAACATTTTTTCTAAACAATCGCAGGTTCGTCTAATTTTGTCTCCAACTGCCGACGGAAGTGTGGAGCCAATCAACCCCAGCTTCTACCTTGTCCACCAGGACAATCTGGGACTTATCTGGAACCAGTAGGGATTGAGCCACTGCCGAATTATAGAGCACTTTTCCTCGCTTGATAATTCAGATTTACTATTAAGAAGATTTTTACTTTCAGACATTTCAGTTACCATTTTTTCTAGCACGTGGGTGACGTTATAGGCTAGCAGTAGAGGGACATAACTCTTGCAAGTTATGACCAATATTTTATTTATATTGAATTTGTCTTGTTTCATTTTATGGATTTATGTATTTTGTATTACGGTTATCATCATTTGTACTTGGTATTCATTTTATTCCAGATATTACCATAAGATTATAGTTTCGATTTCCCTAACAGGTCCAAATTATAAATAAAACAGATTAAAATATTTCGTTTCATATGAAACAAATGGCCATTCCGGATCTTATTAGAAACCTTTAGTTTCGTTTAAAAAGTCGTATTTTGTGCAGTTGTGCACGATGCGGCATGTTCGGCAATGCGGCAAAACGAACGGCAAAACGAACCCAGATTTTTTCGCCAAAGCAAAATATAAGCCATTTTCTCCCTGAAATGGAGGGTTTTCTCCAAAGTTTGACAAAAAATCGAATTTCGTTTTCTGAATGAAAGAGATGGGGGACATGTAAAACTGTTGTTTGCAACAAAAGTTATACCTCTAGGGTCAAAATTGACCGAGTTATGGGCTTTTGAGTGAAGTGGTGGGGTCTGAATCCAGTCTTATGGGGTCCAATGGCACCAATTAGGGTGCAGGCCAAAACTTTGACAGGCTGCCAATCGAAGGCTATCAGAAATGTAAAGCTGAAATTTGCACTGAATGTACATACCCATCTGAAGTTGCTCTGTTCCAAATGTCAAGTTCCTGCCATGCAAACTTTGTCCGTTAGAGCACTTTTAGTCTCAGATTTTTTGCCCAAAGCAAAATATAAGCCATTTTCTCCCTGAAATGGAGGGTGGAAGTCGATTTTCTCCAAAGTTTGACAAAAAGTCGAATTTCGGTTTTTTGAATGAAAGGGACGAGGGACATGTTAAACTGTCGTTTGCAACAAAAATTATACCTCTAGGTTCAAAATTGGCCGAGTTATGGCCATTTAAGTGAAGGGGTGGGGTCTGATAACAGCCTTATGCAGTCCAATGGCACTGGTTGGGATGAAGGCCAAAATTTGACAGGCTGCCAATCGAAGGCTATCAGAGATGTAAAGCTGAAATTTGCACTAAAGGTACATACTCATCTGAAGTTGCTCTGTTCCAAATTTCAACTTCCTGCCATGCAAACTCTGCCTGTAAGAGCACTTTTAGTCTCATATTTTTTCTCCAAAGCAAAATATAAGCCATTTTCTCCCTGAAATGGAGGGTGGAACTTCTAAATCGATTTTTTCCAAAGTTTGACAAAAAATCGAATTTCGGTTTCTGAATAAAAGAGATGGGGGGAATTTTAAACTGTCGTTTGCAACAAAAATTATACCTCTAGAGTCAAAATTGGCCGAGTTATGGCCATTTTAGTGACCTTATGCAGTACAATGACACTGGTTAGGGTGAAGGCCAAAACTTTGACAGGCTGCCAATCGAAGGCTATCAGAGATGTAAAGCTGAAATTTGCACTGAAAGTACATACCTATCTGAAGTTGCTCTGTTCCAAATTTCAACTTCCTGCCATGCAAACTCTGCCTGTTACAGCACCTTTAGTCTCATATTTTTTCCCCAAAGCAAAATATAAGCCATTTTCTCCCTGAAACTTCAAAGTCGATTTTCTCCAAAGTTTGACAAAAAATCGAATTTCGGTTTCTGAATGTAAGAGATGGGGGACGTGTAAAACTGTTGTTTGCAACAGAAATTATACCTCTAGGGACAAAATTGGCCGAGTTATGGCCATTTTAGTGAAGGGTGGTTTCTGAAACCATCATTATGCAGTACAATGACACTGGTTAGGGTGAAGGCCAAAACTTTGACAGGCTGCCAATCGAAGGCTATCAGAGATGTAAAGCTGAAATTTGCACTGAAAGTACATACCCATCTAAAGTTGCTCTGTTCCAAATTTCAAGTTCCTGCCATGCAAACTTTGTCTGTTAGAGCACTTTTAGTCTCAGATTTTTTCCAGAAAGCAAAATATAAGCCATTTTCTGCCTGAAGTGGAGGATGGAACTTGGGGTCCCGGGTTCGAGTCCCTGTCGAGGCTTTTTCAAAAATTATTTTCTTGCTAAGTCTTACAGCATCTCTTCTACCATTTTAAGCATACCAAAGTGTATCTGTAAAAGCTAGCTTGGGCTGGCCAGAGCTGAATTGTTCCGGACCCCTTTAAACCCCTGTGTTATTCTTTCATCCGTACCATTTTGTCTTGAGAAGATGCGCAACGAAGTGCTCTTCATATGCGGAAACCATAGCTTGGAACGAGCTTTAACCCTTTCCTGAGCTAACCCTAATTGATTTTCCAAAACTGCCTGCCTAACCCTAGGTCTCAGCGGCCCAGTGGGCTGCGCACTCCCCTGGCAACTTTGGGTTCCCGGGTTCTAGTCCCTGTCGAAGCTTTTTCAAAAATTATTTTTTTGCTAAGTCTAACAGCGTCTCTTCTACCATTTTAAGAATACCAAAGTGGTCTGTGAAAGCTGGCATGGGCTGGCCAGAGCTGAAACCAAATCGTCTACTTTTATTAATCCCTTTGGGCCCCCTTTGGGAAAATGGGGTAACAATGGTTCTGGGCTCATTTAAACCCCTGTGTTATTCTTTTATCCGGACCATTTTGTGTTGAGAGGAGAGGCGGAACAAAGTGCCCTTTCATTTCATATGCGGAAACCATAGCTAACCCCAAAACTAGGGTTAACCCTAGGGTTAAGCTAGGGTTAAACCTAAGACTCGGCGGCCCAGTGGGCTGCCCACTCGCCTTTCAACTTTGGGGTCCTGGGTTCAAGTACCTGACGAAGCTTTATCAAACAAAAATTTTTTTTTTGCTAAGTCTAACAGCGTCTCTTCTACCATTTTAAGTATACCAAAATGGTCTGTGAAAGCTAGCATGGGCTGGCCAGAGCTGAAACCAAATCGTCCACTTTTATTAACCCCTTTGGGCCCACTGGGGTAACAATTGTTCCGGGCCCATTTAAACCCCTGTGTTATTCTTTTATCCGGACCATTTTGTGTTGAGAAGATGCGCAACGAAGTGCTCTTTCATTTCATATGCGGAAACCATAGCTTGGAACGAGCTTTAACCCTTTCCTGAGCTAACCCTAATTGATTTTCCAAAACTAGGGTTAACCCTAGGATAAAGCTAGGGTTAACCCTAGGGTAAAGCTAGTGTTAACCCTAGGGTTAAGCTAGGGTTAACCCTAAGTCTCGGCGGCCCATTGGGCTGCGGACTCGCCTGGCAACTTTGGGGTCCTGGGTTCGAGTCCCTGACGAAGCTTTATCAAAAAATTTTTTTTTGCTAAGTCTAACAGCGTCTCTTCTACCATTTTAAGTATACCAAGGTGGTCTGTGAAAGCTAGCATGGGCTGGCCAGAGCTGAAACCAAATCGTCCACTTTTATTAACCCCTTTGGGCCCACTGGGGTAACAATTGTTCCGGGCCCATTTAAACCCCTGTGTTATTCTTTTATCCGGACCATTTTGTGTTGAAAAGATGCGCAACGAAGTGCTCTTTCATTTCATATGCGGAAACCATAGGCCTTTCCGGAAACTATGTTATCTCCCCCTGAAATGCACATTGTCCCCGCCATGTGGCGCTGCTACTTCCGGGGGCTACTCGGCTCGCTTGGTTGACAACGTCAACAAATGAACGATGCCTTCCAAGACGAAGAAATATTGCTGCGTATGTAGTAACTACAGAGGAAAACAACTTGGTTCGAGAAGAATATCGCTGCATAGATTTCCAGCTAATGACCGAGTCAAACGAATTTGGTTGAAACGGTGTAAGCTTGTTATGAAGACCTTTAGATGCACGAAAAATAGTTTTTTGTGTTCTGACCATTTTGCCGACAGAGCCGGACCATCACCTATTGTTGTATCATGTGATAACCACTCGCGTGACGTAACTTATTGTACGGTCTATTGCGCATGTCATTATTGTATAATATTCATTCTGAGTAAAGCTGTCCTCCTGAACGTTGTGTTTATAGTCCACACCAACATAAAAGTCCACACCAACATAAAACTATAACATGGTGTCAGAAATGGTTTGAAGTATTCCTTTGTACCATACGGTTTAGTATTCTACACAGCAACAAGAAGTCAAGGATACTATTCCTGACAGAATTGCCGATGGAAATATCAACAAAATAAGTGAAACAGTGACGGTGTGCTTGTGTGAAAAAGACTGGATAACCATATCGAACATTCCAGCGTGCACGGATTTTATCGTACCACGTGACTGTTCTTCACACATGCACTTGCTTTTGACTGTTGAATTTATTGTTTTCATCATGTCTCGCATTCCGGAGATGGATTGGTCACACCCTGATGTTGCAGAAACATTCTCGTTGTTCAAACAAACAATTCTTCTATATTGTGCCGATGAAGGAATTACAGACAATGAAAAGATTTCCTTGAAGATAAAACATGGAATCGGAAACGAAGGACTTCGCCGATTGAATGCGTCTGGTTTATCGGAGGATGAATTGAAGATACCTGCCACACTATGGGAGTTGTTCGAGAAACAGTTGAAACTTCATGTCAATTTTCGAGTTCATCGTTTGGAGCTGATGCAGTTTCGCCAAGAACCAGGTGAAAATATTGACAATTTCGTAACACGATGTAAAACCTTGGCTCTAAAATGTGATTTCGAAAACGCTGAGTTGCAAGAAAGAATTCTCGAACTGCTAATAGCAAGTACCCCATTCGAATCCTTCAGAAGAGACCTTTTGGGCAAAGATAAAGAGTACACCCTTACAGAAGCTCTTGTCGAAGGCAGGAAATATGAAGCTCTGGCGGCAGGACACCAACAGATAGAACATCTTCACAAACCAGTCACATCCTCACAAACTATTAGTTCTGTAACAAAAGGATCCACCAAACCTTGCCAAAATTGCGGTCTGAACCACAAGTTTAAGGAATGCCCTGCATACCAAGATACATGTGGATACTGTGGTAATAAAGGACACTGGCAGAAGTTTTGCAGAAAATCGAAACGTGATGGAAACTCCAGGGGTCGACCAAAATCAAGAGGTCGCGACAACCCCAAACATTCTAGGAAACCATCACAGAAGCGAAACAGAAACTTCAAAAGACAATCTCATCGCCCTGGCAGCA
This sequence comes from Lottia gigantea, assembly GCF_000327385.1. Classification (NCBI taxonomy): domain Eukaryota; kingdom Metazoa; phylum Mollusca; class Gastropoda; family Lottiidae; genus Lottia; species Lottia gigantea. The sequence goes on along the minus strand of NW_008709979.1, from coordinate 307,583 downwards.
CAGATGAAAATGTTGACAATATAGACTCTTATTGTGATAATTTTTTTCTATGTCATACTATTCCATAACTGTCTCTAACCAATGCCTTGACTCTATTGACCAGGAGTCGGTGCGCAATGAAGCATTTACAACTTTACAGTTTAGAGGTCCAAGATTGTCAGAACTTGACTCTCAAGGTGGACACGGGTGCTTCCGGAAACACTTTACCAATCAGAACATTCCGTCAAATATATGGAGATATGTCCACGAAATCCATCCTTAAACCAATTGGCAAATTGCGTCTCCTGGCCTACAATGGTCAATCAATCACTTGTCATGGGACATTGAAACTTTCCTGTAGTTTCAAACAATCGCAGTTTGAAGATATCCTATTCTATGTGGTTGATGTCCCCGGACCTGCCATTGTAGGTCTGCCCACCTGTGAAACACTTCGACTTGTTACAATCAATTGTGATGAAATTGGATCGTCACAGACTACCTCACAGAAACCAATTGAATCAATAGCGGATCTCAAGGAACGTTTTCCGGATCAGTTCGACAGAATTGGGAACCTGAAGAATCCAGCTAAATTATTCTTGAAGGAGGATGCTGAGCCATTCATCGATCCACCAAGAAAATGTAGCATCCACATGAAGGAACCCATCAAAGAAGAACTAGATCGGATGGAGAAGATTGGAGTCATACGGAAAATGACGGAACACACAGATTGGTGCTCCAGTATGGTGTATGCCAGGAAACGTGACGGCACAATAAGAGCATGCCTTGATCCACAGCGACTTAACAACGCACTCAAACGTTGCCCTCATAAGATACCAACCCCAAGAACTCAACCCAGCATTCGCATCTGCGAATGTGTTCTCCAAACTCGATGCCAAGGCAGGATACTGGTCCGTACCCTTAGATGAAGATAGCTAACCACATTCCGTACACCCTTTGGACGATACTGCTGGACACGTCTACCTTTTTGTTTGTCTATCAGCCAAGACATCTTCCAACAACGCATGGATGAAATCCTAGGACTTAAAGGAGTTGTTGGAATTGCTGATGTCTGTGTTTTTGGATCCAGCAAGGCAGAACATGACGAACATCTGTTGAATCTCATGTTCCGAGCAGTAGAGAAAGGAATTGTATTCAATTCGGACAAATGTATCATCAACTGCAAAGAGATACCACTGTACACAGATCGCGGCATCATACCCGACCCTGATAAGATACGTGATATCCAAAGAATGCCTACTCCTCAAACCAAAGAAGTTCTTCAACGATTTCTTGGAATGATGACCTACCTCAGTTCATATATACCAAACTATAGTTCCGAGAGCCAGCCTCTCCCGAAAAGATGTACCATTTGAATGGTCAGAAGATCATCAAACCTGCTTTGAGAGAGTGAAATCGCTCATCACTACCGAGTCTTGCCTTTCCTACTACGATGTCAGTAAACCTCTCATTCTTGAAGTAGATGCTAGTTAAAAAGGACTTGGAGCAGCACTACTACAGGAAAAGCCAATTGCCTTTGCCTCAAAATCCTTAACGCCAATTCAAGCAGCCTATTCAAACATCGAACGAGAAGCTCTTGCCTTGGTGCATGGTATTAATCGTTTTCATGTCTATCTGTATGGCAGGCGCTTTACAGTCATCACCGATCACAAACCACCTGTGATGATCCACCAGAAACCAATTACCAGTGCACCACCTCGGCTTCAGCGCATGTTTTTGAAACTAGCCGGCTACGATTTTGATCTAGTCTACAAACCTGGTCCAGAACTAGTCATACCAGATACCCTTAGCAGACTACCAAACCCAAAGAATTCAAGTGAAATACCTCTAGATGAACGTGTCGAAACGCTTGTAATTGATAGTGTACATAGACATCGAAACAAGATCAACTACGAAGCGAGACAACTGCTGATCCTGTACTCAACGCACTTCGTGAGACTATTCTTATGGAGTGGCCGGACACGATAAAAGGGTTGACCCGTGAGCTGCGACCATACTGGTCATACAGAGACCAGTTAGCTGTCACATCAGGAATTATCTTCAAAGGCCGACAGATAATTATTCCAAAGACCCTGCAAGCTGATATTCTCTCCCAACTTCATGCATCTCACCAAGGTATAGAGAAAACTAGGAAATTAGCTCGAGAATCCATCTATTGGCCTAATATCAATGCAGATATCGAGAAGATGATCCGCAACTGCGACCAATGTCAAGAATTCCAACCTAAAGTCCGAACCACTCCAACCACATGATGTACCACCTTTTCCATGGATAAAACTTGGAACCGATTTTTTTCAAATCAGCGAAAGACATTTCCTGTTAGTTGTTGATTACTTCAGCAAATACCCAATAATCAAGGAGCTGATAAACTCAATCAACAGTGCATCTGTTACAGCAGAGATGTTCGATTTTTGGTGTACCGGAAGAAATCGTTAGCGACAATGGTCCACAGTACACTGGACGAGAGTTCCAACAATTCTGCAATGACTGGGGGATAAAACACACTACTTCCTCTCCACATTTTCCACAGTCAAATGGCATGGCAGAGCGTACAATTGGAACAGTGAAGTCTATCATCAAAAAATGTATCAAAAGTCAACAAGATATCGATAAAGCACTTCTACATCTAAGAGCTACTCCGGTTGATCATAACTTATCTTCACCAGCCGAAATCCTTTTGAGTAGACCCATTCGTACCACCTTACCCTCTCACCAGACCCCGAGTCCAAAGATAGAAGAAAAACGATCCTATCTAATCAACAGGAAGCAAAATCATGAAAGTCCATCATGACAGTCATTCCTTGCCAACTGAATTGCCTCGTCTATTTTCCGGCCAGCCGGTCCGCATAATTGGCCACAGGTCGAAAACATGGACTCCAGGTCATATTGTTGAAAAGCTACTACACCCACCCAGATCATATATCGTCAGGACGAGTTTAGGAACCACAGTCCGACGTAATAGATCTCAGTTACGGGAAGTGCATCAACGAGCATCAACACAACCACAGCCAACACTGTTAAGTTATAACACCTTTCCAAAACCAGTTAAAACAGTAAGATTTGCACTACCCCAACCAACTCCAACCATTGCCCAACCGTTGCATGGAAATCACAACGGTCTAGAATCGAATCCAATAATTCCACCAACCAACAGTACAACGGAAGAAGACAAACCACTACGCGCCCTTCATCAGAACATCAATATGTGAAGTCGAGATCTGGACGTGAAATAAAAACACCAAGTCGTTACAAAGACCAATATATTTATTTAAATATTGAACAATTCAAACCTTAAATATTAATGTTATCTTACAAAAACAGGGGGATGTTGTATCATGTGATAACCACTCGCGTGACGTAACTTATTGTACGGTCTATTGCGCATGTCATTATTGTATAATATTCATTCTGAGTAAAGCTGTCCTCCTGAACGTTGTGTTTATAGTCCACACCAACATAAAACTATAACACCTAGAACTTCGGTAAGATTTTCGTTTTTTTCTCTGGCCTTTGTCATTTCTGAATCTCGTTTTGCCAATTTCTTTTTATGTGAATTTGTTTAATTTATACTGGTAGGCCTAGATCTAAACTAATATGACTTTGATTGAATTATGATTACTAGATTTTGACTTTGTCCCTCCTGTCTTTAACTACCATGACTAGGCCTACTACTAGGACCACTTTGATTGGCATTGCAATTGGCCAAGCCATGGCCAATGATGCCCTGTAGATGTAGGTAGACCCATTCTGATTCTAGCCAGGAACATACTCTTTTTTTAATTACCTGATGCCATGACACTTTCCCTTTGCATGGTTTCTGAATTGCATGCATCTAATACCTGTACCGCGCCAATAAAGATAGAACTTACTGTGGCATCATTTTAAAACTGGAAAAGGAAAACAATTCCTTAATTATTTGAACCGTCTTGTTTTCAGAAAATAGATGAAAACCATGAAGATAACGAGGTTTTAGTTATTTCGGCCAATGAACAAGATATTAGTATCAGTTCTGACAGTGAGGCATCATCAAACAGTGAACACGGGTTTGTTACTTCTGGATCAATGTTAGATACATCCCTGCGAGTCCATGATTATTTGGGACAACCAGATGTTAAAAACCATTCTACTATCAGGAATCAGTATATTCAAACATCACCATCAAGTACTAGATCAATTAGAACTCAAACAGAAGGTGGTTGTTTAGTTTCTTGTTTTCAAGATGTTGAGTGTCAGACTGTAAATGGAATTATCTGTGTCCCTTCCCATATTAACTTATGATGACATCAAATCAGATGCACAGAAAGTTTTATTTTATACAGGAATTCCAGATGGCAACACGTTTGATGCTTTGTTTGACGAGATAAAATCTGATGCAGAGGAGAGAACAATAAGGGGAAGTGGATCAAACTATGGATGCGGTGATCGGCCCCGCATTTTACGTTGTATAAATGAGTTTTTTATGGTCCTTAGGCGAATTAGATTGGGTCTGCTGTTAGAGGACTTAGCATATAGATTTCGTATATCAACAACAACATGTGGCGATATTTTCAATAGGTGGATTGATTATCTAGATAATCAGTTATCTGTTCTTGTCATGTGGCCCAGCAGAGATGTCATAGATAGCAATATGCCTGAAATTTTTAAAGATAAGTTTCCGACGACAAGAGTCATCATAGATGCTACAGAGATTCGAACGGAGACACCTTCATCATTAAAGTTAAAATCTTTGATGTACAGTGACTACAAATCACATATGACCTGGAAATCTTTAATAGGAATTAGTCCAGCTGGCATTGTCACTTATGTATCAGATCTTTGGTGTGGGAGTATTAGTGACAAGCAACTCACCATAGAAAGTGGGTTAGTTGAACTCTGTGAACCAGGAGATTCTATTATGGCTGATAAGGGCTTCACCATATCTGATTTGACCACCCCCAGAGGAATAAATTTGATTATACCCCCATTTAAGAAAAAGCAAGTGAAATTTTCTAAACAGGGTGTTAAAAGAACAAAAGGCATTGCAAATGCACGCATTCACGTAGAGCGCCAGATGGAAAGGATCAAGAATTTCCGAATTGCACAAGGTGTCATTCCCATCACCATGGCTAATCAGGCATCAAAGATATGGCGATTATGTGCAAGATTAACAAACTTACAACCCCCTTTGGTTCCAGAAAGTAGATTTAGATCTTCTGATTGATCTGGAATATTCTTATTTATATATACGGTTTCAGCTTCAATCAAGAATTTGTTTTAAGGGATTGTAAAGAGGTTTTATAAATTTTTAATGTGTATCGGGAAAACTGATAGCATCAATTTGCACCAATCCAATTTTCAATCAGACGTCCGTAGTTCCTACAATTCCACTAAAACTTAATGTTTGATGACGTCACTAATCGCAAAGTATACTTTATCTTTATCACTTAAGGTCATTCGCGATTAGTGACATCATCAAACACTTAGTTGCAGGAACCACAGACATCTGATTGAAAATTTGAATGTTGCAAATTGATGTCCCAATTCACATTAAAAATTTAGAAAACCTCTTTACAATCCCTTTAAGATATCTCTGACTTCCTTAATAATAACTAACCCAGTAAAAAAACTTGTAGGTTATGACCTAGCATCATATGACCTTTGATCTTGTGGGTGCTTCCATAACCATCAAATTGTTTACTTGGCTTGTCTATGTTAAAGATGTCAGAGAAATCTAAAATAAATTATCTATTCAAGTGGAAATCAGGCTCTCAGCTGTTTAATTATATAATAATGTGCAACATTCCATAGATATGTGATTGTTATATTTAAATTAAATATCTAAATTTGTTTTTATGGCAAAAGTTGATTCAATATTAAAATATTGAGAATTGCTTGTGTTTGTGCAAAGAACACGCAAAACAAACAAGTTGAGTATCCCATCTACATGTTAACATAACATTTGAAAAATAAAAACAGTTGTCATCTGCCTTTAAAAAGTATTTATTATGGAATAGGTCCAACAAGAAAATACTAATATTTAACTACTTCAAACTGGACTAGCTGTTGCAAATAAATTGTCTCCCTTTGATTTCAATGATATTTGCGAGGGCTGCATGTGACAATTGAAGAATATAAATCTGATATTATATAACTTAAACAATTGCGAACAACTTAAACAAGTAACAATAAAAACAAGACTTGCTATGCAAAAATACTAGTGAAGATTTAGACATCACATAAATTGTAAAAATAAATATTTCTTAATAGCATATGAATACAAAGTCGAGTATCATCAAGATTAAATGAAAACTACCTATCTATATCAGACTTGATGTGTTTGTATTGAGTCAAGGGCAATAACTATAAAACATTGAATATTTACATGTGGATTTATGGAAATAACACGAGTCCTCTCAACACACGTGCACTAAATAGTTCAGGAAGGAATGATTCCCTGTAAAAAACATTTAATTTATCACGAATGTCAATCCACAGATCTGGATTAAACATTATCCTGTGAACTGATACCGCCCCACTACAGGTCCACAACAAAATCGCATCATTTCTTTCCTGAGATTGCCATCTGACCCTGCACTTGAAAGTAGTAATTGTGACTTTCTTTCAATTTGACCTCTGCCTCATTTTTAAGGTAACAAAAATCTTTTACACATTCATGAGGTGTTAACATCCTCCACTCCATTGATGCTGGGCACTTTATTTCCAATATTCAATGGCCAACAGGTTTGCACTCTGTGCAGTAAACCAGACCATCAGGGCTAGCTCCTAAGTGTGGGAATTCAGTGTTAACAATTAGTCCACATTGTCTTTCTTGCAGCAGCCTCATGTTTTCGACCAAACTCCACATACTCATTAGAAAAAGTTCTATAACCACACAGGTCTTTCAATAGTGCATCTGGTTCAGTGGTACCTTTACGCTTTAAGATCTTGCCAAAGTTAGATGATGTTATTTTTTCCTTACGAGCAGAATGCCAACAATCACTCTTAGACTGGCCTCGTGTCAAGCTAGGGTTAACCCCAGGTCTGGGCGACCAAGTGGGCTGCGCACTCGCCTTGCAACTTTGGGGTCCTGGGTTCGAGTCCCTGACGAAGTTTTACCAACAAAATTTTTTTTGCTAAGTCTAACAGCGTCTCTTCTACCATTTTAAGTATACCAAAGTGGTCTGTGAAAGCTAGCATGGACTTGCCAGAGCTGAAACCAAATCGTCCACTTTTATTAACCCCTTTGGGCCCACTGGGGTAACAATGGTTCTGGGCCCATTTAAATCCCTATTTTATTCTTTTATCCGGACCATTTTGTGTTGAGAAGATGCGCAACGAAGTGCTCTTTCATTTCATATGCGGAAACCATAGATTGAACGAGCTTTAACCCTTTCCTGAGTTAACCCTAATTGATTTTCAAAAACTAGTCTTAACCCTAGGGTTTAGCCTTCCTAACCCTAGGTCTCGGCGGCCCAGTGGGCTGCGCACTCGTCTGGCAACTTTGGGGTCCAGAGTTCGAGTCCCTGTCGAAGCTTGTTTGTGTTTAGAAGATGCTCAACAAAGTGCTCTTTTCATTTTTTATGCGGAAACCATAGCTTGGAACGAGCTTTAAACTTTTCGTGAGCTAACCCTTATTGATTTTCCAAAACTAGGGTTAACCTTCTCTGGCAGTTTCTAGCTACACCATCATTAACTTTCAAGATTGCTATAAGAGGCAGACAAAATAAATAAGATTATATGAATCTTTACACTTTTCTTTGTAATAAAATTATGACAGGTATCTGATCTAGGTTAAATCGCGTAAGATTAAAAATTTGTTGTTGTGCTGATGCAACTGAAGGAGAATAATTTTTTCTTGTCCAATATTATCTATTTAGATAAGTGATCTAGAATTCACTGATACAAAATGACAACAGGCGTATCGCGATAGTTGTTACTACGGTCCTCATGTAGATATAGAAAACATCGCTAAATAGAGCTTTATAAGATTTATTTCATTAAAGGAACAATCTATCTACGTTAAATGGTAAGAAATTTGAAGGTGGGGACGGACAACGTAGTAACGGCACTATATGTTGTCGGATTCTATTGTTATTTCCAATCATGATTTTTAACTTACATGAAAATTAATTTGTGATTGTTTTTCTTTTGATTTTGGTAGAGCCCAAAGGTTGTGTGCTTTCCGTCTCACGACCCTTCATAACTGAAACTGGTACGCTATCATAGCATGCGCACAAACGTACAGCAACTTAATCATAAGCACATAAAATGCAATGTTTGAATAAAGACGCCAAAAATTGATATCATTACGAAGTGTCATATCGTACACTAGTAAAAACGTAACTTATCTGTCAATATCTATATCTTTCTTACACCACATACTTCACCAATATTTAAATTACATTTACATTATTTCGACGCATCAAAACAACACTAAATAATGCTTTATAAAATTTTATTTCATGATAAATTGATATAAATAAGAAAAAAACATGAGAGATTCAAAATGCTGACATAGATACTCCATGCAAAATAACACAAAAGAGAAACGGAAACTAAGCCAAAACAGGCTGGTATCATGGCAACCATCAAAGACACTGGAACTCACCGGACAAGATACCTGGCGATTAATAAATGATACTGAATTAGAAGTATTTACAGTTATAACAGATAAAAAGAAAATCCATCAAATTATGGATGGTTGTAGACTAGAGTACAGGCCAACCCAATGGTTATTAAGAATTCGGAAACATTGTGATGGACTTTTAGTTATAAAAAAGAAACGTACAGTACACCATCTCATGATCTCTCATTAACTGTTGAACCCCATTAAACAGTGTGGTCAGACATACATCTAAATAACTACTTTTCTATGGCTGTACAGTGGATTCTTAAAACTAGATTACTACTAAATACATCCAACTAACTGAAACACAATGAGTAACATTGAACACAGTAGCTAATTGAACAAACCAGTATGAAATACTTCCAACTAACTGCAACTGGCAACTGCATGTGTCCCTCAGTCCCATTGAACAGTGTAGTCTGAAATATATCCAACTAACTGCTGCACAATGAGTCTATTTGAACAATGCAGCTAACTTAGTACTGCTCAATGGAAATTACAGCTTGTGATCGTTTAACGAATATATTTTCTTGTTTTATTGGTTTTGGGTTTACTTGGTGGAAATGTTAGATGTGGTAACTTGAAATGACTATCTGTAGGAAGAACTGGATTGAAGATTGGTGTAGAAGAACGGGTAGAAGCTTGCTGAAGTTTAGGGTTTGTTTGAGATGGCGGTTTAGGGTAGTATTTAGACCCAACTAAACATTCAATCGGAGGAAGGTAGGGAGTATTGCTTCTTACTTCTTTTATTTTGGTTGAAGACTTAGTTGCTTTAGGTACAGTCTGACCACTGGTATTAATATCAGTTGGTTTAGCGAGAGATGGTCGTTTTGGTCTCTTGGACTCCATTGATGGTAAACATTGTTTTGTCTTTGGGCTTACGCGATTTGAAAGTTTGGATTTCGAGCGGTTGCTTGTTGGTCGTGATTGATCACCATTTCCATTTCTCAGTTCTATTATGGTTTGTTCAAGCTCGGTCATCTGAGTTTTAAGTAAATCGTTATCGACATCAAGGAGGTTGCAGCGGACTCTCCATAAACGACTGTCTTTTTCTATGTCTTCCATATCTATTTTTAATTCAGCTATTTCTCGATCCTTAGCTTGTGATGATTGTAATGATCTAAATTTAAAAAAAAAATTAGATAAAAGGAATAAATTCATGAAATATCGGTTTCTTCAAATTACTTATAATTAAGCTCTGGATTTATTTGCTATTTGTTAAAGCTGTCATGGTCTAACTATGATACGCTAAAAGGGTTTTTGTGCTCGAAATGTACAGATTTATCGGCTAAATGAGATTATTATTTTTTTATTTTTTTTATTGTAAATTTTTAACTTACACCATAGTTTGACCAGACGAATCTACATTACATCCATTTTCTAGTTGGTATATTTTACTATTTAATTCTACGATTGTATCTATACATTCATCATACTTTTGTTGTAAATCTGATAGAAATCTGAAATAAAAATAATATCAAGTTAGTTCTTCGGTCAATATAACATTAACATAGCCCATGATAGGAGAAAATATAATATTGTGTTAAAGCTATCACGCTCTATTTACGTTATTACCGTTTTTGTGCTCAAACAATATTGCTAAAACCATAATTACAGCACACGAGTAGTAAACACTTACTTTATTTTGTGAGACATTTCATTATGAAGAGTTTTATTGTCTTCTTCTAAATCTTTATTTTTCTCTTCTAATCTCTCGATATACCTCTTTAGTTCAACTCTACCTGTAAAGACAGAAATAATAAGACTTCATTAATTTACTAATACATTTGTCAGCTCTCGACAGTTGGAGTTGAATCTCCAGAGCGCCAGCTGAAAGTTGTCACTGGACCGTTTCTAATGACGAAAAAAGGGTGATCTTGGTTGGCCTTTTTAATCTATTCAATCTAGGTTCTTACTTTTTGACTGTAGAGGAGATGCTTCAAAACCAGAATCATCAAATGTTTTTCGTATTGCCTCAAATGTTGATGTACCATTTAATTTTGGTGAAGAAGGTGGTGATGGTGACCAATTTAGTTTTGGTGAATTTGAAGCTCTTGGTGACAATTTAACTGGTGATCTTGGTTCGTCATCTAAAGAGAGTGACTCTGGAAATAATAGTTGAAGATTAAAAACAATAGAACCAGCTTTCTTTTCTTTTTTCTCAATTGTTTTTTTTTTTTGGTAATGGTTTCCCCTTATTATCATCATACGAAACTACGTATGGTTCTTACATAGAAATAATCAATGTTATTATTAAGTTATATTTTACAAATCTCAAGTATCAAGAGATAACCAATACTTCTTTATACCTCTAGATGATGACGAAACTGGAGAATTTTCATGTGATCTTTCAACCAAGCATGGCATCACACTAAAATCTACAGGAAACACAGGTCTCTTATGACGATCTGGATCGTGTTTCTTCATTTTGATCTAAAACAAAAATTACAACACTGAATGGCAATGTTCTTCTGTTATCTTAAAGCCATAATATAATTATAATATCATTTAAACGTGTGTGCTTCATTTCCGTAATACTTATTCTAATCTAAAGCAGATTCTGACGTTGCAAAACTTGAATAACGGTGAATTTATCCATTTGTATTCACTAAATTTATCGCTAATTTTATGATATTTATCTTTAATTTCCAGTTACGTCGATGTAAAAAAAAGTATACGGGCATATCATTCATAGTAGGCATGTAAGGACAAACCAAGAAAAGGAACTTTTAAACAGTTTTCGCACTTTTTCATCTTTAGGTTGAAAAGAAATAAGTCAAAGTATTTATATGAAGAAGCAAAATAAGCGTTACCTGATAACAATGCAACTTTTCGTCGAAATTTTTTTTGATAAATTCTGACAAAAAACTTGATTTTATGTTGTAACAGCAAAGAAAATAATCCTTTCTCTACGTTGCTTACAAGGCACAATAGAGTTACCACACGCGACGTCATAAAGGCAGGTAACTCTTAGTAACGTCATGAAAGTCCATTGTTGAGCCTTCTTAAGAGTAAATAAACAAGAGTAAGACGGTGATTGTGACCTAATAGGCTGAGAAATATTCCCCTATACATAGCTAGTCTAATTAAAAACAAATTGAAAAGACACAGATCAGTTGGTTAGCCTGAGCCCGTTGTAGTGAGATAACGCTTTTGCTGTCAATGATATTCCCAAGGAATTAGTGACAACTGGAGCGCCTTTATTAGATAAATGAGAATTTATCTCAGAGATAAATTCCAGAGAAGAGTATTTTTAGCAAAGGATTATGTGTATTCCAGAGAAGAGTATCTTTAGCTAGGGATTAAGTGTATTCCAGGGAGGAGTATCTTTAGCTAGGGATTATGTGTATTCCAGGGAGGAATATTTTTAGCTGGGGATTATGTGTATTCCAGAGAAGAATATCTTTAGCTAGGGATTATGTCTATTACAGAGAGGAGTATCTTTAGCTGGGGATTATGTGTATTCCAGGGAGGAATATTTTTAGCTGGGGATTATGTGTATTCCAGAGAAGAATATCTTTAGCTAGGGATTATGTCTATTACAGAGAGGAGTATCTTTAGCTGGGGATTATGTGTATTCCAGAGAAGAATATCTTTAGCTAGGGATTATGTGTATTCCAGGGAGGAGTATCTTTAGCTGGGGATTATGTGTATTCCAGAGAAGAATATCTTTAGCTAGGGATTATGTCTATTACAGAGAGGAGTATCTTTAGCTGGGGATTATGTGTATTCCAGAGAAGAATATCTTTAGCTAGGGATTATGTAGCTAGGGATTATGTCTATTACAGAGAGGAGTATCTTTAGCTAGGGATTATTTGTATTCCAGGGAGGAGTATCTTTAGCTGGGGATTATGTGTATTCCAAAGAAGAATATCTTTAGCTAGGGATTAAGTGTATTCCAGGGAGGAGTATCTTTAGCTAGGGATTATGTGTATTCCAGGGAGGAATATTTTTAGCTGGGGATTATGTGTATTCCAGAGAAGAATATCTTTAGCTAGGGATTATGTGTATTCCAGAGAGGAGTATCTTTAGCTGGGGATTATGTGTATTCCAGAGAAGAATATCTTTAGCTAGGGATTATGTGTATTCCAGGGAGGAGTATCTTTAGCTAGGGATTATGTGTATTCCAGAGAAGAGTATCTTTAGCTAGGGATTATGTGTATTCCAGGGAGGAGTATCTTTAGCTAGGGATTATGTGTATTCCAGGGAGGAATATCTTTAGCTAGGGATTATGTGTATTCCAGGGAGGAGTATCTTTAGCTAGGGATTATGTGTATTCCAGAGAAGAGTATCTTTAGCTAGGGGATTATGTGTATTCCAGGGAGGAGTATCTTTAGCTGGGGATTATGTGTATTCCAAGAAGGAGTATCTTTAGCTGTGGATTATGTGTATTCCAGGGAGGAGTGTCTTTAGCTGTGGATTATGTGTATTCCAGGGAGGAGTATCTTTAGCTGTGGATTATGTGTATAAAGTACCTATATCTGGGGGTAATTTCTATTCAAGAGGATCTACATCAATCTAGGAATCGTCTTTATTTAAAAGGATCTACATCTGGGAATGATCTGTACCCAGCTGTACCTAATCATGAATGATAACACTAAAATAAAATCTATCTTTACTAAATACAAAACATAACAAATGTAGAAATGGTTTAAATATTGCACAATGTTTGGAAGTTTTTTTAATTATGACATTTTCATATTTCTATACATGTGTCTCATTCCCGAGGCCATAGTTATCACAGAAATATTAGTTTTGATTATTGTTCTTCCAGAAATAAATCCTTTAATAAAGGCTGTATAGAAGATATGGCTGGTTGCTCTGGACTCTTAGTTGGTAGATTTGTGTTTTCAGACTCTTCAAAAATGTCTTTAATGTTTATACAACTGAAATTAGAATAATTATATAAAATTTATACTATATGTTGTGAAGGTCGAAATCAAGTTCCCACAGTAATCTATGCAAACAGCAATAATAGTTTTTAAGAAATCAAATAATGCTTCATGAAGGGAGTTAATTAATCATACATGTAGCTAACTGAAACGAATTCTTAACCGCAACAACTCATAAACAACTCATTGAGTTATCACTCCCAACACTTTCTAGATCCTATCCAATATACACAGATAGGAGTTTGGTGAAATGCTGGAGAAGCTGCATATATTAAAAATATTTTTACCTGTCCTTATTAGGAATAAGGTGAGAGAGATCTTTCTTATATTCTGATAAATTCCCTTTCTGAAAAGGAAAAAAAAATGTTTACGGCATTGGCTAAAACAAATGTCAATTTCTAGACAACCATATTTCATCAACAATATGAATACCAAAAACTGGTTTTAATAAATACATAAAAAACTGCCTGTCATGACTGATATTATTAAGTCAACAGTACATGTAACAGCATACCAAAATCTTAACATCCACAGTGGCTTTACGTGGAATAGAGTTTTAACAGCTGGTAAACATGGAAGTAACATTAGTTCCAATATTGATGTCTGTAAATCAAACATTGTCAAAGTCAAATAATGTGTATTCACCCACCTGAGTTAAATGTGTTACCAGTAAATATAACAGCATTGATTTCTGCTTCATTTCAATCTGATTATCTTGTAATAATTTAAATACTGCATTCCACTCTTCATGTTGTAATAAATATCTTACTGCTTTAATCAAGCAATTCTTATCTCCCCTTGAATTAGAAATCATTCACAATGAAGATAGATTAAACATACACAAGGGTTAACTGGTCCTTCATCTAAAGCTTTGTACAAAAGTAACAAATTGGAGCTATTGTCATCTAGGCATTGAATGGACCAAATTAATGTCATACACTACAGTAACGTCACAGTACTGTGACATTTAGGCCATATCTCTTGTAAATGTACCAATAAATGATAACGGTCAACACTTATACCATTTGCACCGCTAAAAGGCCTCAAAAACACTTCCCGACTCAATATATGTTGTATAAATATAAATATAAAATCACTTCAAATGGCATTCACCAAATAAAAATAAATTGACAGATGAATCATTTTTCTGACCATACCATAGTCTCAGAAACGGAATTTTGTGTTAGCTAAGCCAATCTGTAATATTGTTCACAGCTCACTGTCTTCTAATCCATGTGTGTCAAGAATTAAGTGTCATATATAGAAAACACATCTATAGAAAAAGGAAAAGAAATTCCAAGCTTAAGATATTTTTTAGGGAATTATGCCATTTTTGTACATGTCTAGTACTTCTGAAGACTATTTACTTATATTCAAGACTCAGATCAACATCCCAAAATGGTGCATCCATCCCTTTAAATCTCATGTCCTGCTGTTCAGTTTGTATGGTCAAGAATATAAGAGAAAACTTACGATGCTAACAATAGTTGAGATGTAGATAGAACTGCTAGTTTAGGTTGTGTAGAGGTCATTGGGTCAGGTAGACAGTCTAAAGCCTTCTGATAATACTGTAACTATAGAAACAAATCACATAAATATGGATTAAGAGGGCAACTATCTGCATTTTCTGGTGGTAATTGGGGCAGGAAATTATGTAAATTGACTTCAGAAGTAATATACCTCAAAGTAGTAATTTATATTTATATCTTCACTGGTTTCTCCCTTGAATGAAAATTTTACATCTAACCTCAAGTCAAATGACACCAAACATTATTCTATTGATGTTAAATTCATACTGTACAGTACACTACAGATCTCATATTATTCAAGAGATTATTTGATGTTCCAGTTTTATGATTTTTATTGAATTTCTTCTCAGTGTTAAATATATTCAGATATCTCTTGCAGAATATGAAATTAATTGCTTACCAAATGTCTTTTTCGAACAAAAGCTGAAACACCAATATTCCTCTCACTAACTTGTTGTGCCATGTTTACAAACTTAACCTATAAATCAAAATAAATAAAACAAAAATGTTCAAAATTTTAAATATGGACTGATTTGACAGACATATGTTCAAGAATACATCAGTAATACAAATTTGCAATACTTTGAATGATTCAGAGGAAACTGTGGTGACTCATTGAGTTTGAAGCTTGCAAGATTACCTAGGGCTGGTGTTGTGTTTGTAATTGACATAAGTTTTCTCCTTTCAGTGATGTAAATCAGAGGGGCTGACATGGAGAAAGCATCTCTTCCATCTTGGTTATGAACAATATGGAGGGCAGAAAGCTAGACATTTTTTTAAACAACAAAAAAGATTCTGACTTACCAAATATTCTGGATATAATTTATATATTAATCTACATATTTGATTAAAAATGAAGGATTTCTGACTGCCAGGATCTGTTACATCTAATCCTAAAACTTTCTTCCATTTTAACATATCAACATCATTAACACAATCTGAAATATTTATCATAATTCAATCCAAACGCAATAAAGATCAAGATTATTATGCTATTATTATTCATGTCAATATGTTGGTTACAAATTATTTAAGAAGATTATTAACATTAAGAAAAGGAGCAGAAACCATCACAAAATAAACCGACTCCCACAGACAACTGTTTATAACCCAAAGAAAGTCTGAGAAATGCTTGTCTGTTGCTGTTTTGTATGTTTACACAAAAACAGTCTGTTATAATGATTTTTGTAGTGGTCAAGTTGGTAGAAGAGAGAAACCTTATACTTGTGAAAATAAAAAAATACATCATATGTATATAGTTTCTCTCGCCTAAAAACAGATGTCCAATTAATGGTCAATGGAACAGCGGTACACAGCTGCTTTGTATGTTTCGGGTTGAAGCAAGATTGAGATTTTTTAACATTAACCAGTTACCATTCAATTACATAATAAACTTTGTTGAAGTCAAGTTGGTAGAGGAGAGAAACCTTATACTTGTGAAAATAAAATAAAAACATCATAGGTATATAGTTTCTCTTCACTAGCCACTTATATCTTTATATCTTGTACTTGTACCATTTAATAGAAACATACATCAATACAATACACTAGACATGAACCCTGGTTTCTCAAAATGATTGGTGGAAAAAATACAAATAAAACACATCCATCCTAATAGCAACATGATTTATAAGATTTTTACCGACATTGTCTTTGCTATGTCATTCATCTGAGTTATTTTCAGATATCCAGGATGACTATTTGATTATAACATATACATGGTTATTTGATTGTAAGCCTACGTGCCAGATTTCTACTTGTAATTATGCCTTAGTACATTCTCCAAGAACTACAACTAGAACCAAATGAAAACTTGCTTTGTGTGGCTATTGTCCTTTGTAAATAGGTACACTAACTAAAAGGAGGACTTGTCATGTGCATCTTGTACTTAATTGGTTTGTAAGGTAAGCACTGAATGGCAGCAAAAACGACCACAGTATCATGTTGAGAAAGGATTATTATTTGAGTACAGGCAAAAACAACTCATTAATAATAATAATAATCTTCCATTCTGCCCCTCATTGAGAATACAAACAATATACACAATTAAACAATAAACAATTACATGGATGACAACAATCAAAGGCCATAAGAAAGACATCTAATAAAAGTAAATAAAAGATCAAAAGTAAACATTTATAGTATATCTACATAATGATAGAGATTTATCGTAAGAAAAAAAGTAACAAGTTATACTATGGAATGGTGCTTCCCATTCATTTATACAACATAGATATAACAGGTAATTATCAAGATTATGTCATAAGTTCTCTTACCTTGATGAAAATTTAACTTAGTAAGGAACATCTGTAAGGTATTGGATGGGAATTTCTCACATAATATCATTAACTTTGATTGTTGCCATGCCAATGGTTGGTTTACGTTTTCTGTTAAAATAGCTTCAATTTCTGTTTCTATATCCTTTATTTGCTGTAAATGTATAAATATGTTGTAAATCTTAACTTCAATAATTGATATTAATGATATTAATGATTTGATTGTGTATGAGTTTGAGTATGTGTATATTTTGAAATATTTATATTATGGTCACAAACCATAAATTATAACAAATATCAAATCAATTATCATACTAGTAATGTTTAGATGTTAGTGTGATTGAAAAAGAAGCAGATTACTTTTCAACAATAGTAATATTAATTTAATGAGAGTTATCTAAAATGTGTACCTTTGCTTTATTTTCTATCTCTGGCACATTCCATACCTATTACTATTTAGGTAATGGTAATGGAGTGATGAATTGACTCGTCCATCATCAAATAGTAATGAAAATCAAGAGTTAGTATATTATACTGTAACTTACAGTTTTTGCCATTTTACTACCAGTCAACTCTTCGAGTCTCCAGAATTCTTCAATAAATGGTCCTAAACAACAGATAGAGAATAAATAGTGCTTTTATATCACCTTTCCCCTCCCTTCACTTCCTAGTCAACTACCTTGTGGAATAGCTCAGTCTGTAGCCAGTTGGATTGTCGTCTGCTAGGTATTTTGGTATGAATCCTGCCCAAGATTAGAAAAATTTTGATTTTGTCTTTACATAACTTGAGGTGTATTCAAAGGGAAATAGTAATTCTATTGAAAGATAAAGTCATACCTATTGTTTGGATTAGTTGTGATTTTGGTGTTTCATCTTTTTCTTTGTACCATTTGATTTTCAAATTTTCTAATTTCTTCCTAATCTCTTCATCTTCTTCTCTTATCTAATTAAACAGAAGGAAACTAATTATTTCTTTCACACAAAAATCATATTGAACTATCTAACCATATATGAACCTTATTCATCACTTAAATGGACAGTGGCAACATTTGCAGGGATTGATTTGGACCTTGAATATATAAATAATCTTCAAAAGTACTAGAAACACAATTCCTTTAAAATTAGCTCAACCTTGGAATTTCTCTTTCTATTTCTATATATGTCTTTTCTAGTCTCAAGAAAAGATGAGTATTTTTTTTTTATTTCTAATGTGAATGATTCTGGACAAACATGCATTTGAAAACTAAAATTTAGGCAGTAAGTTCAAGACATTATTACTGATTGGCCTAGCTTAAATATTTCCTTTTCTGGGACCAAGGTACAATTTGTCAAACGGATGTTTCCTTAAGATTATCATTACTAAATATCACTAATATTTGTCAAATTATAGCCTACCGAGAGTATTTATAGCCTACCTGAGAGTATTTATAGCCTACCTGAGAGTATTTATAGCCTACCTGAGAGTATTTATAGCCTACCTGAGAGTATTTAGCATATTCTAAAGCATCAGTTTGAAATGTAACATTATCTGATAATTCACTAACTAGCTGATCAACATGTGTCGTTTTCTAAAAATAAAATGAAAATAAGACAAAACTAGAAATATGGTATCAAGGCACTATCTAGTACTTATTTTTTTTCACATATAAATCAACAAGAAAGAAAAGAACTACTTAAAGCCCATCACGGGCCACTTGTACCTTGTACAGCATCAGCCAAATTCAAAATATTTCCATACATACTGCAATTTCATTTGAGCCACATTTTGATTCAGAGATGATATTCACAGAATACAGAGAATTTCTTTAAAAAATACACTTGAGACAATTCTTAAAAATACCTGTATAATGAAGAAATCTGACTGAGTAAGTATTGCTCCTGTATAAACTTGATTACTACATTTTACTGGACCAATAATAACAGAATGTTCTAAAAATCTCATATTTTGTAATAACTTTCCAGTATGTAAACTGTATATCCTGAAAGAAAGAGAACAACCTGTCAAGTTCACTTTAGAGTTTTCTGGATGACAAGTTTCGGGACTAACAGTTTTGAATGAAATGGTATTGCAATATAAAATTTATAAATAATCTTTTCAATATTACAAAATAATTATGATGATAAAAGGAAATTTTGTAATAAAAATTGCACTTTACAAAGCACTTCATTGAATATAGGCCCACATATATGATATTTAAAATGAAATCTGCATATTCCATACAAACATAAGGCTACAAATATAAAGTTTTTTTTCATATGTCTTGAAAAACAAACATACTTGACGGAAAATTTACCACATACTCCTAAAAAACCATTTGATAGAAAACAGTTTGCTTCATTTACATTGATATCATTTGGTAAATCTAATGGTGTCATGCTTACTCTTCCTATTTCACCTTTAAATATATAAACAGATAAATCTAATGAGAAAAAAAATTAAACTCTTAATAAGTTTGTTTTAATTTTAATTGTCAAAAAGCCTTGTGCAGTGCACATTTACTGATCGTTTGATGGAACGTCAAAGTATTTTTGACAGGGTAAATGTTGAATTGATATTTTACATTGTGATATGTTTATCTCAAATTCTATTGTTGACTTTCAAGATGACTCAAGACAGTTGCAAACTATTTTAAGAAAATTTCCTAATGTCCACCAAATTTAGATATGTTAATCCTGTTGTGACAAGATATTTTGTAAGTTAGAAAGTACAAAATAGAATTTATGTCTCACCTACCTAGGTCAACATTTACAATTTGTGATTTCCCATCATTCCCTATTGATAATAGTTCTTTAGTTATAGAGTCCTGAATAGTGATGTTTTTTGTAAATGGTAATTTCCACTGAAATAACACATAAACCAAGTTTTTTAGCTCTCCATTACAATCGTGTTTGCATTGAATTTTCTCAGTCAAAACTTGTGGAAATTATACTGACATTTTACAGCTTATATGCTTCGTATAATCTTTTTTTTAAAATAAATATTTTAACCAAGGAAAGCCCTGCAGTCTTGCTTCTGAATACTTTTTGCCTGCATAATACCATATGCCATTTGATTTAAAGCAACTCATGTTAAATCATTACCTGCAATATAACAGGAATACACCTTAGCAATATTTTCTTAAAATCTATAGTTTGATTGGTCCAGCAGCTGTCAATCTTGTGTTTGGTACCGTCTATAAATAATATCAGATGATCTGAACTGGGTCTCCATATAATCTTTATAGGTACTTGATTAACGTCCTGTCTAAATGTACAACATTATACAAATATATACATAACCGGAGAAGAAATTCGCTGAAACAGTGGTTCAGTTTACTTTGAATCAAACAGCCCAAAATTTCAACTTTTGTTGTCAAATATTTGGTGAGATGTAATTGAGCAGCCGTCAAACAGCTCAGAGTTTTATGGCATACTGTAATGACAAACACTCTTATGCTCAAGAAACATGACTGTCATTCTTATAATAGATGAAGATCACAGTTGCTTAAATGATCTTCTAAACAAAGTAATGAAAATACTGGAGAGCCCAGGATGAAAGAAAGCTTCAACTGAAAACCAACCTAAACTTTTAATTTTAAGTATTGACAGGAAATGAAATAGAGTCAAACTATTTTCAGAACATTATATAATATATCTAACCTGATAACTATAGCCAGAAAATCTTTGATATTAAAAATATCAGATACTGGACAATTAGATAAAATTACTTCTGCTTTTCCTATTGACTTCTCTTCCAAATCTATACATAGAAAATATATAAAATTTGTCACAAACTGAAGGTAAATCAGAATTTTTGAAACTCTTAGCATGGTTATGTTAAGAAATAATTAAATCAGTAATTCATCACTGCTAAGAGGTCTTTCAAGAACCAGCTGGAATGTGATCCTATACACAATTTTATACTACCAGCAATTGTCAAATAAGGACACTCTATGTAGCAAAACAAGACCTACTTCATAAGAATTACAAAATATTTACCAGAGGGCAAGGTCCTCTTACAAATAGAGACTGTTGTATTATGTTTCTCACACCAATAAATGGCACTATGATCATCATGTACACAGAAACTAATAATTTCACTGTGGTCTGTATGTAATATATTCAGTTCTATTATTGATGTCCATGTCTGTGAATCTGTATATTGCCATAATTGTACAGTTCCATTTTTAAAAATCTAAATATGAAAGGAAAGGATATTTTAATCAAAGTTTAACATATAAACAACACTCAAAAAAGTTAACAAATATTGGTAAAACCTGAAGTTATCTAACATAAATTAATTTCTGCCCTTTGAAGATAATTGCTCTTAAAGAGTGAAACAGATATAGAAAGTAAAATGAATGGATTTTTAAGTCCTCCTTTTCTGCACTATGCAAGGTGTAATGAGGGAAATTTTGCCAGGACAGCAGCAGCCTGCTCTTTTTCGATTTCCAACTTTCAAGGGAAAATTATCTTGCACAGCCTGTAGCACATGGGGCCTCGGTTTATTGTCCCCTCCGAACGACTAGACACTTTTTCCATGTCTGTCCTTCTTACCTGCATCACTGACAAGGGGAAAATGGGTTGAAAAATTGAAGGTTTTTTTTCGACCTATGCAGGGATTCAACCCTGGACCTTCTGTTTAGTGAGCAAGTGTCTAACTCACTGAACCACCGCAGCTCCAGATATAGGAAATTAGGAAGTGACCAGAAAATTTATATTCTACACCTCAAAATGCTTGGAGGTTCACTTGATGTGTAGTGAGGATCTAGTGAAAGACAAGTTTGAAATGCATTTTTATTGTTTGAAACGGTAATTTTTTCAAAATTTTTTTCATTGCACACATGAAGACACCTTACTTTGGCTGTTCATTAGAAGCAATAAGATATTAACTTACTATAAATATAACATTATGATAAATATCAGCAGTAACTATATCAACAATAGGACTGGTAATATCCACAAAGTCTAAAAATACTGTATCTTCATATTGCTGTAGAAATAAAAAAAAAAAATTAAATTGTGAAATCACTGTAATCACATACTCACTTCAATTTTAAATCTTAAATATCAACTGAGTCTACCCTTCCTTTCTTCACTCATTCATCCTTATTTCTTATCATCTTTCTCTCTATCCATGGGTCACACCTTAGTTTCCAACTTTTTGTGTGTTGGTTACACCAAGGTTATAACTATTTCCTATAGTGGTCATAAGACATGATTTGGAAGAACTTTACTCACCGTGTGATCATGGAACATATCAGTGTCTGACTAATATGAATACAATTTACTATTAAAGGGACAGGTTTGCCATCTGTTTGACCAATCATACTTTTGTCTCAGAAACAGAAATTTTTAAGCTAATGTAATCAGTAACAATTATTACAGCTCACTGTTGAAATTTTAGCATCAAATCCATGTTTTTACAGAATTATCTGCATTAGAATGTTAAAATGATGGAAGTAGTCTTTTCTTATATAGAAAGCGAAATTCTTACTTTGAGATATTTTGAAAGGAGTTATGCAATATTTGTGAATTTCTAGCACTTCTGAAGACTAAATACGTATTTCAAGACACCAATTAACCCCCGAAAATGATGAACCACCCCTTTAACATATTGACTCCACCACACTACATTTACATCATCCTACATTCATAGCATTCAGACACAGACATTTCTATCATGCATTGTTACATAATTATATATTAGACTACAAACCTGTAGGTGAGCTGGTTTACAATCAAACGTTGACAGTTGTTGTTTATCATTATACAATACAAAAATATGACCCGGTATAAACCAAGCTTTATCAACTTTACCACTTGAAATAATGTCTTCTAATTTCTGTCAACCAAAAAAATTATAACAAATGTCATCTTCATGAAATTCATGTTCACATTTTGTTTCTTAATGTAATACCCACTTGCCAAGAACTTGGAAAAGATAGCTTGCCAGACAAGGTAATACATACGCAGACTGGAAGATTTGACTTTAACTTCTCTTTCTTCGGTCACAAAATACTTAGAAATGACATAAATCTAAAGTCTCAACTTGGTCATTGAATGGACTTGTGTGCCATGGCCCTTGACTCAAGATTAGAATCTCTATAAGCTTATAATAAGACAATATTATATCCATTAAACTAAGCAACTACAGTATTGAAAGCATGTCAAAAAGGTAACTCCACTGATGAACAAATACTCATTAGGGCCAAGTTTAAAAGTTTCAATTTTTTGGTCATCCTACGAAGTAAGTATAGACCTACCTTTAAAATGAATTGATTTAAAAGAAAAAAAATTACTAAAATTGTTATGTTATACTCATCACTTGGCTTCCAACGAGCATGTTTCTCCCTCGGGTACTTGTGGACAGGATAGCAGTGAAGCATTTGAGATTTTGTACATCTGATGACTTATTTCTTTTCTCTACCGATAATAATTTCACTTATTGGGAAATAATTATTCATTTAGCTCATTTAATCCGGTTCTTCATTGTTTTCTTTCCTGATTCATAGTTTTTTTCGACATTTTGAAACGTAGAAATGACATGTACTATGCGCGCACCTTGACCTTGACCTGAATCATGTGATCAACGCTTTTGCATAACTTATAGTTACAGAATTGTACAAACTATACTGTACATACATATAATGTGAATGTCATTTTTAATAAAAAAAAAATTGATGATGATAATCAGTAACCACATGATACCTCAACTTGACATGTAAACAAACTCAGAGTGACTTACCTTAACATTTTATAATACCAGTACTTATCAGTCCACCAACAAAATCTCAAATGC
The DNA here is from genome assembly GCF_000327385.1 of Lottia gigantea. Classification (NCBI taxonomy): domain Eukaryota; kingdom Metazoa; phylum Mollusca; class Gastropoda; family Lottiidae; genus Lottia; species Lottia gigantea. The sequence continues at coordinate 283,503 of NW_008709979.1, read as the reverse complement.
TTCACCAATAGCAATATTGTCCACAAGTACCTGTGGTTTCCCCTACCTATTTTTAGATTGAACACTCTCCACTCAATTAGAACACCTGCTATTTTGCAGTCGTTGGAGTTGTGTTGTTTACTCATGAAATGTGGGTCGAAGACCATAAGCAAAACGTAAAAAACAACTGTAATTATATTTTGAATAAGAATTATTTAGGAATTTGTCCGGGTTATTTTTTTGGTTTTTTTTTTGGTTTTTTTTTGATGAAATTAGGTAATATACAGTCAAGTAACCTAATTTCGTGTAAACCTATTATTCGTGGATTTTCGGAAATGATTAATAATTTACGTGAGCGACCTTGCGCGATCTCCGCATTAGTTTGTTTTGATAAACATGGGTTTTGTGTACAATATCAGCTAGTAGAATGAATCCAGTAATTTCAAGCAAGGTAAAATGTATTAATGTATACTTTGACAAATACAAAATGGCGGATTTCACTTATTACCAAACGTCACAATCTTTTATCGGCCGAATTTAATTATAATGTCGTCTGCTAGAATATAATCCAACGAATGAAGTCACGTGATCAACTAGAGGATTCCGTGTCAGCAGAAAATTTCTATGGAACACAAAGTGGACCAAATTCTTATGTTGTTTCAGTGACTTTTAGCAATAAATCACGCTACGTATCTTATTTTGTCAGTCACTATTTTTTTTTAAATCGTGGTTCTTTGAAGGAATTGTCACTAGTTATGATGAATTGATATTAAAGATAAATACTAAGAGAAGTTAATTATACCACCCGGTGTCCATACAATTTGTTTTTCTAGACTTATTTATAGATCAAACATTGTACACGAAAATAGGTGATGCATTCTGCCGCCGTTCCCGAATTGGTTGTTCATGAAATATGGGTCAAAGTGAAGGATTCATTAAGAAAATCGAAATAAACCAATTTTAATTATTTTGTAAAATATCTGAGGAAACATCTAAGACATAAAAAATTTTTTTCGTTTTTTTAACTTTGACGAAATTCAGTGTTGAAACCTTATATCCACGAAAATAGGTTACACCACTGTACGGTACTACCTGTCTTTACTGTTTATTCAAAAAAACCCTCTTCTATCTGATGTGATGGGGTCGAAACGTGGCATAGTTGACACACCACCGTTGGCGTTGATGAACTACATACCTCTTTTCTACTGACAGGAAAGCAGACACTAATCTTCTTATGGTGGAATTCAATATTTTTTAAATAATCCACTATACAGTTCTTACTTTCCATGACATAAGTGAATCTTTCCTTCGAGTATGAGGATAAGTAAAAAAAAAATGAATATTATTATGTACCTACACCTCCTCCTAAATTGAAGAACTCTTTGTGATATTCAGACAACAATAAATTCTCCATAAAGTAAGCGAGGTAAATCAATTTGAACAGAACAAATTAATTCCTTCCGGGCTGAACTTAGTTTACACTATAGAGTTATATTATATAACTCTAATGGTTTACACATTCAACTAGCATACAGATTCGGGTCGAATCGTCTCAGCATACACATTCGCGGCAAATCGACCCGATATCATATCTGAATTATTTCTTTAAATATTGTTAAAATAACTTCACATTTTTTTTATGACAAATACACATAAGAATTCTTTCAATTTCGCAAACACCTATATGTCTAACTCTCTTAGTCTTTGTACTGTGGCCCATTTAAGACATAATTTTTTTTTATGGAAGCTGAAACTTACTAAAGTTAAACAGCAAATTAAAAGGCTTAGCCGTCATATATAGGAACTTTTACTTTTTGAAATTCATACCATACTATCTCACACTTGTCATTATTCGAAATATCAAATCACCAAATTGCTGTCTCCCTTACTTTTTGTAAGTATAAAGTATATCACTCAGCGTTTACGGGCAATTTGCGAGGAGTACAAAAAGTAAGGGAGACAGCAACTCGATGATTGATATTTCGAATGAGGACTAGTGTGAGATAGTATGGTATGAATTTAAAAAAGTTTCTTTGACGGCTAAGCCTCGCAAATTGCTCGTAAACTCGGAGTAATATAGTCTTATAGGCCCTATATATTATGTCGATTAGTGTATGTCTTCAATGGGCCTCCGTACAAGAAGTAATAGAGACAGCAATTTGGTGTGAGATAGTACGGTATGAATTTCAAAAAGTTCCTATGATGACGGCTAAGCCTTAAAATTTGCTGTTTAACTTTGGTAATTTTCAGCTGAACCATAAAAAAAGATTATATTTTAAATGGGCCACAGTACAAAGACTAAGAGAGTAAGAGAGTTAGACATATAGGTGTTTGCGAAATTGAAATACAATTTTTACAGTTATTTTAACAATATTTAAGTTAGAAATAATTCAGATTTCATATCGGGTCGATTTGCCGCGAATGTGTATGCTGAGACGATTCGACCCGAATCTGTAATGCTAGTTGAATGTGTATGCTAAGTTCAGCCCAGTAGCCCCAGTTAGATAAAGTCTGTTTGTCTCGTCGAGTTTATTGACATATTTCCGATTAATGGAATCGTGCTGTCCTGTATTGCTCTATTCCCTCCATTAAAATCTTCAGCGCGAAAGCCACCTGCCTAAAACAATAGGCTCTGAAACTAAATCTATGACTGTACTATAGTAGCCTTTGACTATGGCAATGATAGATTTCATTAAAGCAGGGGGGAACTGGGACTCGTTTAAAAGATGGCGAGTTATTTCTTTATTCATGGCAAGGTTAACATTTTGGACATTTTTAATCTTTTGTCTTATCAGTGATGCAAGCGATAATTTTGACGTCTAACAAGAGGTAGGCCTAGGCTACAGCGCATATTTATCATTTCAAAATATTGTGTTTAGCAAAAATGTAGTTAATGAAATAGAGTAGGCTTACTATGTGATTATCTGAAATAGGCCATCAGACAAATTCATTGTGACGCACGGCATTGGCGTTGTGACGGACACTGATTGTTCTCTAACGCAGGAACTACAATATTTTATTAGTTCTCTGTAGATTGGCCTTGGTAGTAGTTACCCTGAGCCTAAAATGCATAAAACCGAAATTATGACTTGGAGTACAATATTTGCCGAAGAAAGTGGTGATACTGAAGAAGGGATCAAGACACAGGTCGACAGAGAAAATGCATTAAAACGCACTATCTTGAAATCAATCATAAAATGGAAAAGAATTGTGGACGAAATCGACGGATCTCATGCCGGATCAAATAGATCGGAAAATGAATATCGATTAAGGTGATAAATTAGGTTTCAATGTGAATTTTTCCTTAATATCCATTCAGAATTTCAATTTAGATATAATATTCTGGTGTAACACAGATTACATAATACAGGATTGTTCGAATCACTTCACTATTGTGATAATTCGATAGATTGAAAACATAAATGAATGTCTGTTAGTGTTACATTATTCTTATCTAGGTAGATCTGTCTAAAGTCAGTGCAATCATTTAATAATGCTAAAGAAAAGGCACCAATGCTTATAAGTAAATCGACAAAATCCACATTCAGAAGCTTAATATTCCGAAGGCTCTCAAATGTGTAAAAGTGACTTGATATTTTTTTTCAGATTTTATTACCAACAGCAGTACAATCAGCTGCTCCAAACAGAGATAGATAAGCTAAAATCTATGAGAAAAATTGCCAAGGAAGATAAGCAACACGCTCTAAAGATCTTTGATACTCATGGTTCAACCATTCCAGAACTTAGAACAAAAATTCGAGAAATGAAAAGGGAGAAGATCTCTTTAAATAGTAAGTTTTTTCCATCATAAATTAAAATTACTTGGAACATATTGGTTATTGATGTCAACTAAAAATATAAATCCTTTCCAGGTTCCATGGGAATGCTTGAAAGACAGTTAGACAAGGAATCGATGGAATTCTGCAAGGTTCGTCAGATGTGTGACGTAATTTTAAATGATGTATTACTCCAACATAAAATCAAAGTGGAACGTCAAGAACAGGTTGATAAAGAATATTTTTTAAAACTAAGGAGAAACCTTAACATTACCCTTTATGGTGCTGGATCAGATTCAATATCCTGTTTAGGACTAGCTGCAAGTCGATCGGCAGTTTCATCCCGCTCGTTAGCTTCAAGATCTTCAAAGACAAACGGTTCAGTACAGGCGAAGGGTATGCAATCTTCAAAGAAACTAAGCAAACCAAAAACCTCAATTAAATCAGGAGTAAAAGGAAATAGAAATTCTGACAAGATTTTAATTAGTCGGCCATTGTCAGTAACCCGTACAGAAATAAGCGAGGAGAGTCAAAGTATCTGCTCTGAAGACTTTTCACAAACTAAATCAAGTACACAACCTGTTCCAGAAATAGAGACCACAAAAGCGGAACCAAAGACTATCAGAAAGGCATTCAATGTCTTGCGAGTAATAAATGCTTTCAAACATTCTAAAAAACAATCTAACAATGGATCCGAAATTGAATGTATCGAAGATGAACGGAATTCAATGTTGAAAACAATGATTAAAACGAAAAAAGAGTCAATGACATTACTGGAACAAAACGATTTACCTTCACAGAGAGCTTCGGTTCGTAAATTACCACCTATACCAAACCGGAAGAATTCTGATTCGGTTTTCAAACAGAATATTTTACAAAATGCCCGCGTAACCGATTCTAAAATTTCGAATCGGATTTCGAGTCGAAAGCCAAAGCCAGGAAACCTGCCATCAATGAAAAAAACCAAAACGATGTCGAAAAACAATTTAGGTGTAGATCCAAAGAAGGCAACGAAAAGAGGTGTACTCAAAAATACTTGAGTATTAATTTTTTGGTCGAAAGGAATGGATCAGTGATAGAGCGCTATAATAAGAAGCCCCCAGAATCAGGTTACTGTGAACATCTGAATAAAGTGATAGTCACTGGTTCGAGATGATAAACAAGTGAAATTTGTCCTGAAAACTACTAATGCCAAATACTCGTGTAATAAGCCGTTTTCAAGTCTTATGTAGGAAAACTATCTCAAGTTACATTTTGAATGAAGAAAATCACACGTCATGAAAATGTTCTTACAAACTTCATAGATCATACATTTCCTTTTTCAGTAAGCAAACCCCTGTGTATTAATTTTGTCCGTAATAAAACAAAATATATTCAAAGGATTTTCCTTATTGATACATTTATATGGAATAATGACTATTAAATCTTAGTTAAGAGCTCAACAAAATAACTCTCTACCTACAGTCTTTACCGCGCTGCTGAGGCATATTCACGGGTGTTGTGTCGCCGCTTCTTTTTACCTTTATCAAGAAGTTTTGTAACTGTGATCGATTCTGACGCATTAGAGCTATGTTTATATCTAACTTCCTTTTTGTAATGTACTTGAACATTAGCATAACGATATATGGGGCTATATAAAAAAAAATATTTCGAGGAAAAGCCTTTGTTTATTACAAATGGATTCTAAAAACATTTGACAAGGAATGATATTTTTCCATTCAAGGATAATTCATACAAAACAATTCATAATAACAACAATAACAATACAAAGGGGTATTTACGTTTATCATAATGTACAAAGGCTTTGGATAGGTGAGCAATAGGGTCTCATTTTTATTTATTTATTTGAGGGTGTGTTTACTTTTGACGATCTAAGAGATTTGTTTTCTAATAACATTTAATTTCATAACATTAATATATACCCCATAAACATTTCTCTAACTATAAACAATTGCTTTAAAACTTACGAATGTGTAATAAATCTTTTTTTATTGAAAGGAATAAATGTGAACTTTGAATTTGATGCTGCGTTGGCGTTGATTTTGAAATCTTTTCTACCAACATCAATAAATAAGGTACAATTCTTGTGGTATTAAGACCATTTATAATAAAAATGAACCAACTTAACAGAATCTAAAACAGTGCATTGATATAATCTATCAAATATCAAAAAACATGAAAATATCTCCATAGTTTTCATATTGCTTTTATTGTAGATTTTAACCTTAATTTATTTAACAACATAATTTATTAACAAATAACAATTAATAGAAATAAATATCACATTTTCACAACCAAACTCTTTCTCAGACAAAATCTTTTAATATGAATATATCTGAATATATCATAGAAATAAAGCCTTGATGTCCTAGGGCAAGAAAAGCTAAATAAATAATTATTTTCAATTATTCTCACAAGAAAGGCCAGATTTTGATTACATTTATATTTAAATTTATAATTTTTTTTATTTTTCTTAAGAACCCTAATTTTACAAGCATGCAACAATATGCCCCATAAAGCACTAGAAAAGTCGTACAGGAATCATAAGTTAAAAATGTCCATGAAATAATTTAAGGGGCCATCTCTCTTATTTTTTTCTATTTCAATTTCTAGATTCATATCAAACCTGTCATTCATAAGCAATCATGCAAGCAATGATAACGGAACAACATTTTTGAAAAATGTGTATACTAATAACTTAAATCCATTACAATGTCTAAATAACAAAAACTATTTTTTTTACAAAAATACTAATAAACATGCTCTATAATTTATAAACATAAACAAATAATCAATATACATATCTCAAAATTAAAGCTTTTATTGCACATATTGTTAAGTCTAACTTGATTGCTCTACAGAATACAGAAATCTGCGATTAAGAATTTAGAATCAATAAAAAGGTTTAACTTTAAAAATATATCTTTTGTTGAACTATTTATTCTATTCAAGTAATATTACTTGATAATAATATACATAACATAAAAATAAACAATAATTATTTATAAATATATGTACAATCACATATATTGCAATACACAAACCTTAATTTTTCTACTGGGAAACTGGCAAGGAATTTTACATGAAATGGATTCTTAATTTACTATAGGTTACATACCAAAGAATCAGGTTCACATCATAAGTGTTATTTTTTTTAGTTGTGGTAAATTAAAGGATCTTTATTCTAAGAGCATTATGTAGTAATTAATTGAATTCAATTTGAAGAGCACCATAGTTATATGAAAGAATTTGAGATGAAGTTTAGTATACAAAGGTAGGTTATAAACCAGTTACACAATACATTTCAGAATAAGTTCCTTTATTGCTACTGTTCAACTGTCTTATTTCGGCAATTGAAGGCAAAATTTGCTTTATTTTTTACAAAAGAAAGACTAAAATTCCCAGATTAAAGAGATTTACAGTATTTCCTTGTGGGAAAACAGAACTCCAGCTGTACAAATAACTCTAATGTTACATAATCAAAGGATATTCAAGCAAAAAATATTTCTGCTCATCATATTCAACAAATACACACCAGCATTCTAATTTATTTTGGGGTACTATTAATAATAGAAGCTATTTAAGCAGACTTGACAATGTTTGTGTTTTGAATCAGACTCTGATGAGTCAAATTATCTTTGCCTGACTTAACCTATATATGTTTTGTCAAACATTGCTATGAAAAAGTGGAAATATTTTGAGATGAGAGACTAAGAGGACCAGGTAAAAAAATTGAGCAAATAAAACATTAGTAGGTAATACATAAGGTAGAAAAATAGGATATTGAAATCTCTCTAGGATAAACTAAATGTTTTTCATCATCATTTACTTCCAAATAAATTCATCTGAAATCATAAATATAAGTTATATATTAATTAGAATATACTAATCAAAATTTTACGTTGCTGGGCTCCAGCAAGCCTTCAATTCAGAGAGATTGATTAATATGCAGTCTTATAAAACCAAAAAGATGAAAGTTTTGATAAGATATTAAGCACCCCAAATCTTTAGAAATAAGTTATCTAGGCACCTAATTTTCATGGGGAGGGCTCTCATCTCTTAGAAGTCATGCTGGTATTCGATGGGCCGAGCCCACTCCACATCAGCACAAAATTTTAAAGCATTTAATTTACTTACCACTGTATCACCTAGCATTTGAAAACTAGGCCTTCTTTGGTTCTGACTGGAGGGAGCATGATCACCAATACCTAAACTTCCAAATATACTCCCTCTACTTCCACGTCTATCAGAAAAGTCCTACAATTACAAAATATAACAAATGCTTTAGATGATTCTTCAGTTGCATGACTTTTCATTCAAACATGCATAATTTGCTAAGCTGAAAGCCAATAAATACTAAGAGAGAAGTATATCAAGAACCTGGTCTATCCTACAGTGTAATTGTCCTAACTATTATAGCTAAATAACAAAACTGCTAAATAACAGTAAAACTATTTCCAAAATGCATAAAACTTTATCATGTTCCTAGTTATCATACCAATATAAATCTATCTTAAATTCTCATCCGATCTTTAGAAGATAATCTTCAATAAATGTTTAGAAAGAAAAGATTTAGAATAAAAAGTTTGAAAAAGATTAGTAAAGAATTTGAAAGCATGCCAAAAAAGACTGACAGAAGAGCTTAGTTAGCAGGCACAGCAGAGCAACTTTAGACATACGTACAACAGTACGCAATTTCAGCTAAATACAAAGTTATGATACTCATTAGCAAAGATAAGGAAAGACAGTTTTAGTAGAGCTCAAATATAGCAGAGAATGACAAATATCTCAAACAACATTTTACAGAGGTTAGTAATGAAATTTCAAGAAGTTGCAATCAAAATAGGTGCAAGAATTTCAACTAAATTTGAATAAAGGAAATTAGTGGTCTCAATTCCCACTTTCTAGATACATACTCCCCACTCACAAATAACCCATTACACAGAAAGAACTTTTAACTTAATTCAAGAAAGTAGTGTCCAAACAAATAATGTCTAAATAAAGTTGAAGACAGCAATCACATATTAGCATAACAGGAAAAAAAAAACAGTCCTACTTCCTACAGTAGTCATCCAGGTCAAATAGAACATTCCAAACAGTGGGGTGAAGGGGAGAAGGAAAAAATATTCTTGCAGGTTTAATAAACAGACTTGCAGGAATCTAATCTTAAAACAATATGATGGGCAGTGATTGTCATGCCACAGATACTTAGTTATTTATCTACTTGGGTTAGGATGGTGGGTACGGGCAAGGTAAGTAACGGCAGGGTTTCCTCATTTGATGGCCATTCTGCCTAGAAAAGCAAACCAGCATTACCTGAATGTCATTTGTCACCCTAACATAAACTGTAGATTAAAGTGCACATTGTGCAAAGGAGCAAACATTTGAATAAATATGGTATTAAATAAACAAAAAAAATCCTAAATAATGTGAAATACAGTTAAATAAAAATATGAAACATATTATAAAAACTAATAAATCATATTTAAATGTGCAAGAAATTATCTTCATTCCAAATTATAAGAAGATAAATTATTTGAATTGTAAATTATTGTGAGTACTGACTGACTGTGAGATCACAGGTAAATAAATTGAACTGAACTTTTCTAATCATATCAGACGTCATGCTTGTTGAAATAGAAAAGTGTAAGTGAAGCTAAATTGCAGTATACAAGGGGGGATAAACATTTGGTTTGGTTAGTCACGACGTAATTTAGATGCATGGTGGGGTGTGTGTGTGTGACCAGGCGTTTAGTCCGCCTGTGACTTACTGGTACAACAAGGGGTCCAAGACTATGGGTACTGGGTCGGCGGCTCCCTCTTTCATGGTATTTATCTCTATCTTCAGTAAAACAGTTGAATGGGAAAACTCCAAGAGAGTGTGTGCTTGGTCTCCTAGGTCTTTCTGGACTCTCCCCAAACATACTTATCGGCAAAAATCCTACACTATGAGTACTTGGTCTTCTTGACCTATCACGTAGTAAATCGCCGAATCCACTTACACTAAAAGGGCCAAGACTGTGAGTACTGGGACGTCTAGGACGATCATTACCATCGTCACTAGTTACACTAATAGATGGATGATTGGGTGGGATTAAACTGTGTCGTCTTGTTGTTTCCATTGGTTTGTCCAATGTACTTTTCTCATCCTGCAGAAAGATCAAAATAAAAAGTTTTCTTCAAATTTCATTCATTATAAACACAGTAATATATTTACATACATAAAACAAACATATTTACAAATAGAGCCAAAACAAAATGGTTTTAGAAGCTTACTTATAAACTATGAGTGTTGTTCAGAATCTGTTGTTATTTAAATGACACATTCATTCTTTTTCATTGAGAGAGTTCACAAATGTATATTACATATATATACAAATCCTAAGACTAATGTGGAATATCTCAGTTAGTAGTGAATTGAATGGCTGTATGCTAGGTGATTAGGTGCTGTGGGTTTGAATCCTCAAGGTAAGGAAAATTTCTGATGTCTCTGATGACAGCTTTCATCCCCTAATACTAATGTGATTTTTATTTTCAAATCTCCAAAGTAAAATTTCTTTAATAAAGTTACTACAATACCTACCAAGCTCATACCGAGGGATTGTAAACTGTGATTTTTACGATTTGTTTTTGGACTGGCAATTTTGGGACGCTGTTGTAATTCGGGAGTGCTTGGAGCTAAAATACATCATATATATTCAAATATATAGAATATAAACAATATTGTATTATTGAAAAAGTGGCAGTTAATTATAAAAAATTTAAACAAAATATCGTTTAATAAAATAGAGTTCAGTTGTTATCTGTATCACTTTTCAGTATGAAAATATGCTCATTATTTTTAATCAATTGCATACAAACCACATAATTTATTGTGATATGGATAGTAAAACTTTACAGCCAATATTCAGATGAATCTATCCCATTAATTCTAAATAATTTATAAATAAAACATTAAGAAGTATATTTGAAATGAGTCACAGCAAGAGACAACTATAATCATCTTTACAGAGATTCTATGAACTAAAACATTCTAGAAAGCCTACAAGTCTACACAGAAAAGTGTTAAAAGTTAATAATAAATTACAAGAGATCTTACAAAATAATAAGATTTTTCACTACATACAAACTGACAAACAGTGCAAAAGTGTCTCTAATTGAAAAAGAAGAATTCTAAAAGCACAGAGCATGGAAAACCTTTCGAATGTACTTTTATTACAAAGTCATTATCAGAGATACGGCAATCTTAAACAACAAGAGCTGGAAAAGCTTTCAGTTACATGTTCTTATTAAAGGGACAGATGCACCACTTTTTTTTTTACCAATCGTACCTCAGTCTCAGAAACAGGAATTTTCGGAAATGGTGTTCATAACTCACTATCGAAATTTGAGCCTTGAAATCCATGTGTGTCTAGAAATATCTACGATGAAAAGTCAAAAGACATCTATAAAAGTAGGAAAAGAAATTCATAGTTTGAGATTTTTTGACAATTTTGTACAATTTTAATACTTCTGAAGACTATTTACATATACTCAAGACCCAAAATGGTGCATCTGTCCCTTTAAGATACAATTCAAATTTGAAAGTTTTGACTCATCACTATAATGTGCAGAAAATTCTAGTATTTAATAATGTGAAACAATTATCAAGGTCTTATTCTGTGCTCTAATTATCAGAATTTAATAATGAGCAAAAATTATCACTATTGTTATACTATGCGGTAATCATCAGTTTCAGTGTGCAACAATCAGCAGTATTTATAACAATTATCAAATTCCAATATTATGCTGTAATCATCAGAATTTAATAATGTGCAACAATCATCAGTATTACAATTCCATGCAGTAATCATAAGAATTTAACCATGTGCAACAATCATCAGTATATAGCAGTGTGCAACAATTATCAGTATTTGACATTGTGCAACAATCATCAGTATTGTAATACCTTGCTGTAGTCATCAGTACTTAACAAGGTGCAACAATCATCAGTATTGTAATCACCAGTAATTAACAATGTGCAACAAGCATCAGTCCTAAAGAATGTGCAATAATTATGAGTATTGTATACTGTACTGTTACCACCAGTATTTAACAATATGCAATAATCATCAGTGTTGTAATACAGTGCTGAAATCATCAGTATTTGACAGTGTGCAATTATCACCAGTATAAAACAAAGTGGAACAAACATCAGTATCATAATACTTGTAACAATCATCAGTATTGTTTTGCTATGAACAAATATTGGGATCCAATGTTATGGTGTAATCATCAGAATTTTATAATGTGCAGTAATCATGCAATAAGAGAAAGAAAGAAAACTAACAAGCAGAAGAGTGATACATTACATGTATACCAACCAGTTTTTCCACGAGTAAATACTGTTGTATTTCCACTTCTTTCATTGACCATTAATAAACTTTGAACACTAACTATTCCATTATCTCCCCCTCCCCCCTCTTCTCCGCTCATTTTGATCGAACCCCTGAAAGAATTACAAACTTTTAACTCCATTAACAGAACATCCCCTCTCGCATGGATGTCTTTCTTTCAATCAACTTGGTATGTGTCACTGGCAAGTCATTGAAGGCTGACTCTCTAAGATATATATTTGGTAAATGTTGATTTCAGACCCACCCATGACATTCAATGGTTTCCAAGATATGCACAAGTCCGAAATATGCTTGTTGATGAAAACAGTCTTTTGCAACTGACATTTTTGTACATGTACATTCAGATAGGTATATATGTGTCACCAGGACAAATCCAAAAACACAATCCTCAGACTGACAAAATCAATGAGGTGAAAAAGAGTCTAATGGCCATTCTGAGAGCTAATCCTCAATCAAAACTAAGGCATCAATTTGGTCTTTTACATTATGTCACAAATATAGAATACTCATACCTTGGAGGAACAGGAAGTATAACAGTTTCTAGTTTCATTTTATTTCTTCGTTGCCGGTCAATTTGCTCTAACATTTCACGTAATACTTCCATTAGATCACCAAACTATAAACAAAATATCTATTGAAAAAGATGTGTTGACCACAGCAATATCTAAATAATCATATTATCAATAGATTTGTAATAGATGTTCAGCATTATCAAACTTCGTGGACAAGAGACGAACATGCATGCTGAAATAATTTGCTGCCAAACAGAGTAATGTTGGCACAAATTTATTTTCAGATTAGATTAGATGCAGACAAAGTTATTTACCTGTTCCATGGATAATCCAGGATTAACTGTATGAGGGATTAGTGATGGCATCACTTTTGTTGCTATAAGATTATGTGTTAATCCAAATTTCTTATCACTTAGCATATGTTTATAAACACCTGAAAAAATAATTATTCATTGTTGAAAAAGAAATTTCCTGGTTGCTTCCCTTTACTCTCTGCAGTTAGCCTCTGATGAAAAAGGTTTACGACAGTGTAGAAATATCGAATGGCTGGGATACATATGAAAATACATTCACTTTTACTTTGATCCTTATCCTTTCATCAATAGCAGAGACTCTACAGGATAAATAACTACATGATATATACCTAAGCAGCCATTATCATGTGATGTCACATTTAATAACATTTTACATTTGAAGTCATAATACATGGAGTTCAGGGTACATAAGGATTCAGTATTCAAAAGGTTAAATGGATTTCTGTAATGCTTATCATCCTCAGCTGATAAGAAAAATGTCTTACCTACAACTGCCATTACAACATCTGCATCTTGACATGTTATATCTGTTAAAAATGGTAACACTTCATCTAATATTAACATTTTGCCCAAACTATCTAACATATGATCTATACATGTTAATGCATTGATTCTTAACTGTAAATATATAAAAATAAACAAAATTCATATCTCCTAACTAACAATAGAGGTGCAGAAAGTGCATTAAATATACAATAATAAATATAGTGCTTTAGATACAGAATAGATATTTCTTTTTACATTTTCACAGTCTAAAAAAAACTTACTTGTTCTTATTCTGACCTTCGTTAATCTATAAAGATCCTATAAGATAAGTTGAGCTATAAAGATTTTATACATGTACTTGCCCAGGCATTAGTTGATCATAAAGATTTTATACATGTACTTACCCTGACATAAGTTAATCTATATAGATTTTATACATGTACTTACCCTGACATTAGTTAATCTATATAGATTGTATACATGTACTTACCCTGACATTAGTTGATCTATAAAATAAAGATTTTATACATGTACTTACCCTGACATTAGTTGAACTATAAAATATAGATTTATACATGTACTTACCCTGACATTAGTTAATCTATAAAGATTGTATACATGTACTTACCCTGACATTAGTTAATCTATATAGATTGTATACATGTACTTACCCTGACATTAGTTGAACTATAAAATATAGATTTAATATATGTACTTACCCCGACATTAGTTAATCTATATAGATTGTATACATGTACTTACCCTGACATTAGTTAATTTATATAGATTGTATACATGTACTTACCCTGACATTAGTTGAACTATAAAATATAGATTGAATACATGTACTTAACCTGACATTAGTTAATTTATATAGATTGTATACATGTACTTACCCTGACATTAGTTGAAATATAAAATATAGATTGTATACATGTACTTTCCCTGACATAACTTAATCTATATAGATTTTATACATGTACTTACCCTGACATTAGTTGATCTATAAAATAAAGATTTTGCTCTTGGTAAAACCATTTTCCGAATAATATTATCATCTAAATATTCCTTGATAACACTGAATGCACTCAATGCTGCTTCCTATAAAACAACAATATCTTTTGAAGTCTTTGTAAGTAATTATTCCTGAATATATAGGAATCTACTGGAGTCAAAAAATCAGGACAAAATGATTTCAAATACTTTACAAATAACAATTTGAAGAAGTTTGAGGGAAAAACATGATAAGTTATCATAAATCAAGGTACTACCATTGAATGAGATTGTATTGTAAAAATTATTATAAAGATTAATATTCACCTGAGCTTGTAAAGATTGAGAATCTAAAGTATTAAAAACCAGAGGAAGAACTTCACTTTTGATCTCTTCTAATGGTGTTTTGGATAAAATAATATCTAATTTGTTCAATATATACACTGTAGCCTGCAATGCAATGATTTCATTTTAAGAAACAATTCACCATATGCCAGCTTGAAGTGTTGTTACCTGTACATCTTAACAATAGAATTGTATTTTCATGATGATTAGTTCCAAACATAAAATCTAATTTTTTGAAATTTTCTATTGCCATTGAAAAGTATCCCTTTTGTTTAACGATCTTTTATGGTTATTAAAGACCATCTTGATGAAGTTGTAAAGATCACAACAATGTTTCTAAAATCAATTGACTTTGTAAGAGGCAATCTAACCTTGCGTAAAAAATGCCTGCAAATGAACTTTTATGAAGTTTTATATCTTACTTTCTGAAGCAACTTCACCATGCAATGTGCAATGGGAATAATTACATAATAACATCATTTACCTAAACTTTTATGGAATATCCAAAGGTACATGCAATATCTAGATCTATGGTAGGATCGAAGGGCCCACAGGTTCATAAACAGGAAACAGCCTCTCCCTGTCTCTGTGGCTACACTAGGGTTGTGGTAGTAAAAGGGATCAGAGAACATTTGCAACATTTTCTAATCTTACCTGCACCGGTTTAGAAGAGGACATTATATTACGAAATTCAGGGAGTATAATATCAATATAATCATCTCTAGGAGCAAAATCTATCATTGTTAACATTGCAGGTAATGCAAAAACCATGGACTCTCCACTCTTACAGTCCTGACATAATGTAGGGAAGACATTGCGATACAAAATTTTCTGAAAAATAGACAAGAAATAGAACATGAAAAAATTATCCTAACAAATGAATAATAAAATTTGAAACATGATTGCTTAATAGACTACTGGTAAATAACAAAGGACAATCAAATTAAGTTTTTGAATCATCAAGTATATGGTAAAGATAGTTTTGATATTATAAATTTATGAATTCAATTATGACATTGAAACAGACAGAATTGAGCTAACTTTTATCAAATTTTTATCTCTTCAAAGAATTTAATTCAGCTACCACTATTACCAGAATGATAATGAGTTAAATTGTGGATGAGTCTCCATCTTTTTATTTCATTCTGAAATTCTACAATTTATACATAGCTAATGTAGTAGCAGTATCAGATAGTTTCCAAATAATTGGAAAACTGCTATATCCATTTAAAACATAATCTACATATATTCTGACTTACTCGTGGCATGATAGGAATAACTTGTGATAAATTTGCATAAGCCTCAGCTCTCTGTACAGGGTCCTTCCTATCAGCAGCAACAGCAGCATCTAATAACTGTAGACCAGATACTACAGGATCTGTGAAATACTTTAACTATAATTAAATTATAGAATACATTATAAAGAGAGTAGGAACTTCCTTGTTAATGGTGGTGGCACACGAATATTCTTGGTCGCTGATTTTTGTTGCCGACTAGAGTCATATCAGAAGTTTCACCGACTGGCTGCAGGCACAAGAGGAGACATCTAATATGTCGATAATCACGTGCAGATCATGAAATTGAAAAGAAATGAATCAGATTGGATGGTGACGCTCTGTCATGCAGACGATAAATAATCTGCGACAAATATCAAGCTGGTTTGATATTATAAATCCTGTTGGGAATTGATAACCTTGTTGTGGAAGAGCTGGCTGAAGATTAAAGTCGGCAGCAAAAATCGGCAACAACGACTGTTTGTATGCCCGCATCATTTTCTATATACACATCTCTCTACATAGACATATGGAGGTATATGACCAAACACTGGAAATCAAGTGAGAAAGCTTCTTATTTTACTAACTGCATGCAGTTGTGGGCATATTTAGATGTGGTCTACTATCTTTGTTTATATTTGATTCAGACACTAGTGTCATTCACCTCTACTAATAATGCTCTATATAAAACTCTTTCAGATATAATACAGATAGTCATTCATTACAGACACAGACGTCACTGGAGGCATCAACAAAACATATCAACAATTTTAATCTTTACATTCCTTTGATGGCTCAAAAGACCTATATTGACCTCAATAGCATCAAATTAACCCTAAATCCTTCACCAAAATCTAAAATGCTAAACTTGTATGAAAACACCCTTGATGACAGAATCACTTCCATCATGTGTTGATATCATACAGTAGACTAACAATTCTGGTCCTACCCAATTCCTTCCACCAAGTTACAAAATCACATCTGAGGAACTAGGTAATGCCATGGTTGTCATGCAAAGAATACAAAATTGCACACTGTTTACCCAGCCTGACTTGGATGGTCTCAAAATGAATATACAATAGTCTGTCATTCAGGGCCACCTGGTATGCTTCCTTCATGCCTAATGCTGGGCATGACCTAATCTTGATTGAATCCCAAAGAACTTTTGACAAAAATTTTCTAAATCACAATTCTGATGATATGGAGTAATATCAGGGTCTCATCACCATAACTACCATGAAAATTAAATGCTGAATGTCAAATGAATTTGTGACCGTTTTGAACTTTGTTAATGAAGTTAGAGAAGATTACATCATGTACTAGAAAGTGCAATATCAGTTGTCCAGTTAACCTCAGAGACAGGAGACATAAAAACTTCAAAAGTTTTCATCAGACGTGACAAATAATTCCGAGGCATCAGAGATTTCCTGTTTATCATTGGTGTTAACAAATATGGAATTGTCTAGACAAAATGCCTCATTACTACTATTTCAAAATTACCATGTCATTTTTGATGAAATATCAAACAATCATAGCTCAAATGTTGGTCTCAAATAAATCTATAAAAAATGGCAGAAAATAATCAGTATAGAAAATGGATTTTTAATCTTAATGTTCATCTGGAGTAATGTTTATTCAACCAATAAATACTGTAGTAATAATCTTTAATGACCAACTCAAGAGATGAACATTTCTAATATATCTTTTTTACCTCGTAAATTGGTATTTTAGAAAAGGCTTAGCAACTATCATTTAACGGATATTGGAAATTTATGCTGCAAATGACATCATAAATAATCTAAATGAGCTTTCTGAACACATGTTATTTACCTTGTGAAAAACTTGTTAATGATTAATTTACCTTCCAGATTAGAAACCTTTTCATAATGAGGTGCTTTGATTTATTTTCTTTCTAAATTCTCAAGTAATTAGTGTATATTAGTAATACAGTATTTTTTTCTTTACAAAGAATTTAATGCTAATAAAACACACATGGTTGTTTAAAATCATTTATACCCTGTCTTGCTGAATGATTGTGCATAAGTTTTTGAAGATATATCCAATTATTTGTCAATATACACTTATATAAACATCATCGAAATTTAAGTTTACAGCTTTAAACTTTATACACATAGGCATATGCCATAAAGTCATAACTTCAGTTATAAGAATACTTTTTAGACAGTTTCTTGAAAACTTAGATCAATTATCTTGTGTTTTATTAACATGATTTGCCAATTAAAGGTGTTTAATGACATCACAATTACAAATGTTCTTGTATATCAATATAATTTTTTGTGTTAGTGACTTCATACAATGCTTGGTTTTAGTGGAATTACAAGAGCCACAGACGTCAGACTGAAAATTGGAATGGTGCAAATCGATGACATCAAATTCATTATAAAACACATAAAAAATTCAATAAAAATAATTTAAGATTCAGTTTTAACAACCAATAATATTTTTCTATTCCTTTGAGTTTTAACAAATAATATTTTTTGTGAGCTAAGATCTGGATGAAAGAACATTTGTTAACAACATAACACTACACAGTAAATATCATGTAAAAATTCATACCACAAAACACCGACAGCTTTCAGACAGCTTGTTTTTGATGTGTTAAGAGAAATAAATATTTTAAACCTGTGTGTCTGACATATCCATTTATTTGGGAGATCAGGTTTTTGAGCGTCTGGATTTTTCTTATCAAATTACAGTTTGGTATATGACACTTTATCGTCATTTGATTTATATCCCCTTATAAATAAAACAATTGGATCGTGGTTCAACCAAATAAAAGGGGTTTCCCATGTCATTTTTATATATTTCACTTATACAGAAAATTGGCCATATGCAATCATATTGATTGCCCAGTTGAAAAATCACATAAAATCAAGCATATTTATTTTTTTGGTCGGTGATGCAGGCTTTACCTCTTAAATCAAAACACAGTAGAAATATGTAAAAAGTTTGGATGTGTTGATTAGACAATGAAGCAGTGGCATAGTAAGGATTTCATAGAGTGCAGACTTTATAGGGCACTAGGCATGGTGAGGGTTTAGGGGGCCATCCCCAGTGAAAAATTTTGTAATGTACATAGGCATAGCACAAACCAGCCTGTCCCTCAACAGTCTTTCAACTTGTACTCCTATGGTAATGTAGGAAATGTTTTAAATACCCCACTGCAATGAAGATAATAATATTTATATTAAGTAGTTCATGACGATACACACTTCATTTGCAGGGAAATTGATTTGAAAAATATTTTATAAAAACATTTTATTTCAAACATTTCATTAAATTGAGATTCTCACACCCTCTGTCCAAAGAAATGAAACTAAATAAATACCTTTACTAGAACAGTTATACTTTCTATATTTTGTTAATATTAAGTTTTGGTAACTGAACTTGTTAAATGTTTTATTTCTGCAAAAGCCTTGCTGGAGCTTTCCAATTTTCAGAAAGTTCCACGACATTAGATATCACTTCCGTGATTATAACCTTGGGACAAAATAATGCAATTTATTGATTTTGTTGTATCATATCTTGATAGAATAGAAATATGAAATATTGTAATTGTTATGATTCATTGTTCCATTGGTAAACAAACAACACAGACCAAATAGACTCATTCTAACTGTTTTATTTCATTTCAATCATTTTGATAAAGTGTATTGCATGTAATTTCTATAAACTTCAATTATTCAGGCATTAGTCTTCAATATTACTGCAAGTCATGAGAATGAAATGATATCAACAATTTTCCTTAACATACAGTATATGAAATTATTTCTGTCAAAAATCTTGTCCTTGTCCTACCCAGTATAAGTATTATTACAAGATGGTTATCGTGAAATCATGTGACTATTAAAGACATATTAATTTACAATTTTTAGGTTCAAATATACCTACAATTACTCAAATTTCAATTAACTTAAATTTTCTAATTAGTAACACTGCTTTAACCCTGTGTCAGTTACCTTTCAAATACCCTAATCTCAAGTCAAGATGCATTTGTGTTCAATCTGGGACATCATTTTAGCTGAGTCTCTTTTTCACATGACAAGTGAATTAGTGAACACTGGTACAATCTGATAAAATTGGCACCCAAACAGGTGAGAAAATGACCATTCCAGGGAGCTTATTTACTGTTATACATGTAGAATCAGAATTACATTACTTACACCTATCTGGCTAATGATAATGTAATGGTGTGAGAAAAGACAGCTATAGAAATGACAACTTGTGATATTCTATACGTCTACGTCTATTAGACTAATGACACTGCTTGGCAAGAAACTGGAACATTGACAGAGATTCTGATAGACTTTTTTTTACATTCTACTTTTCTGCCTCAGATTGGACACAGACAGACAGCAGTATATAGTGAACAATGAGGGAAATTGACCAGAAGTATTAGACTTTTATTTGTTTATTTCCAAGTTTCAGCATTCAATTGGGCCTTGATTTAGTGTTCCATACAAATGTCCATCCCGGTCCTTATGTTCGCATCACAGATCAGGTAAACTACGTTGAAAAATCTGAAATCTCTATTTCAACCTGCATCACAGACTAGGTAAATTTGATTGAAAAATCTATTTCAATCTATGCCTCAATCATCCTCTAAGATTAAAAAGATTGCTGAGAAACTTAATAGAAGTTCCAATATCTACAGTAAGATAGTAATAAATATGATTCTTACCATAGAAAATAATTGAGCAGTCGGTCGATACCGCGTATCTCTGTTTATCATTTTCTCTACAGGTTCTACCAACTGTAATGGCATCCGATGAGCAACAATTCCAAATGTTTCATGCATCTAGAATGTAAGAAAGATTTCATACCTTCAAAATCCATTTCTGTACTTTAAGATTATTTTACTGACATCAGTTGTCTCTGGCAATACTTTTTTTTGTCAGTTCATTATTGCATTGACTAGATCACTGATAGTGGTCAATAGTGCCAGTCTTTTAGTTTGTACATCACTGCAATTTGATAAAAAAAAAATACATATCTTGATGTTTTGTTTATATTTTTCTTTTTTTAAAGATTTCTACATTTACCACCCATGATTTGACAAAATTCTAGCTTTAGATTCTTTTTCTTTGGGATTTTGATCTAATAGCATCCAAAGTTATCATTTACCACTGTTAAAAACAGTTTATCGATATAAGTTGTCGTTTTATAATGTATATCCCAGAATTCCCAACATATATAGTCAGGGAACCTTTTATTGAACAGAACATTTGATTGATTGAATATTAATTAAATCTAACAGGAGATGTATAACTATTTACACGTAGGAAATACTTGAAACAAAACTGCAGATCAGATCTGATAACACAGAAGAGTCTGTTGTATCATTATCAATGACAAAAATCAGTAGTGTCTGTTTTAACTTTATCACTGACAGAGAGATAAACACAGACAAATAGCAGTGACTGTTCTCTTTCTTTTGTTTACATCATATGCAGTAGACAGTTGCGTTTTATGTCCAAACCATAGATGACAAGTTGTGTTTGTATTTAACCGTATACATCACTAGTATGTAACAGATGACACATAACAGGTTGTGTGTGTGTTTGTATAGTATACATCACTGGCAACAGATGACAGATAACAGGTTGTGTCTGTGTTTGAATAGTATATATATATATATATCACTGGTAAGAGATGACAGATAACAGGCTGTGTCTACGTTTGAATAGTATATTTACATCACGGGTAAGAGATGACAGATAACAGGTTGTGTCTGTGTTTGAATAGTATATTTACATCACTGGCAACTGATGACAGATAACAGGTTGTGTCTGTGTTTGAATAGTATATATATATATATCACTGGTAAGAAATGACAGATAACAGGTTGTGTCTATATTTGTCTTGTACCGTATATATCACTGGTAAGAGATGACAGATAACAGGTTGTGTCTATGTTTGTCTTGTACCGTATATATCACTGGCAACAGATTACAGATAACAGGTTGTGTCGGTGTTTGAATAGTATATATATATCACTGTTAATAGATGACAGATAACAGTTGTGTCTGTATTGTATACATCACTGGCAACAAACTGTTCAATAACTATAATGTAGCAAAGATATTTGAGCACATCTTTGTATGAGTAAAATATCATCAAGAGCAATCTGAATGATTTTTGATAGTTTAAGTTGTGAAATCAAAATTTCTGAGTTGTATTATTCTAGTTACCCTTTATTCCACCTTAAAAATTTAATGGACTTCTAATATTGATGTTTTGATTCATTTCTGGATCTGCTTTCAAGTAGTGTCTGAGTTAGTGGTCTGACATGTGAGATAGTTGTTGACATTATTGGTGTACAATTTCTGTTTCCTCTGTTAATGAATCTATTTAATAAACTAGCTAAATACCAACCTGATCTAATTGTTTAACATAAAGGCCAGGTAAATGATCTGCTGATATCAATGATTTACCAGAGTTATAAATAGCACAAATCACCATGCCCAGTGAAAACATATCACTTAATGGTGTGCAGATTTTTTCAAGTTGAACTTCAGGAGCTATGAAATTTAAATCTGGTTGAGCCATCTTGGGTATTTTTGTTGTCCATGACTGACAAGATGACTTCTCCTGAAATGATAAAATTTATACCATTACTTTTACTTCTTGTTAATAGCATTCAAAATGGCAAATGGTTTGCAAAGTGTTTCAACCCTGAGACAGCATTATTCAAGCCAATAGTTTTGAAATTGTTGCCCAAAACAGTAAATCACCACAAACGGAAAACTTTAAGCGTATTTTTTTGATCTCAACTTACCATTACACATATATATATGCAAAACCTTGCCAAAAAATAAGTCAAAATGGAAGTGCATTTCATCAAAATCTGGTTAAGTCTATAACCCAATGTGAATGGACAAGAGATTATGATGGAATTTTATTTATGTTATAAAATTAAAATTGTAATAAAAAAAAACCTCTTCCATCTACTGATGGCACTCTTTGAGGCCGTCCATTGTTTCAAGTGAATATTTTTCCTCTTTACAAAGACATTCAGTGTGTCAAGAATAATTGAAGGAATTTTTATGAAGGACTCATCTGAGACTTGATAGAAGTGAGCTATTGAATGTCAGATATATAATACATGAAACCATTACGTTTAAATAAGTCTTAACAACTCATATGGAAGAAAGTGATTTATTATCAAAGAACCCTCAACTTTATTTCATTATTTCTCATAAAAACAGAAATAAATTGACTTAAACTAATGTCTGAGAATACACAAATCTTATTTTTCTCAGGATTAAATCAACTTGCAAGACAAGTAGCAAGATGGAAAAAATGGTATTGAAAAAATGCTATTATGAAGCTTTCGTCACGTTTGTTAAAACTGGCTGGAGAGCCATAAATCTATCGTAAAGTAACATCAAGATCATTAAAATAGCAACAAGTTACTTGCCTAAAATTGATTTCTTTAAGAACGAAAGATTGTAAGAGTGAAATTTTGCCTCACTAAATGATATTCAACAATGATGAATTGATTTGAAGATAGAAATGTTAAAACTGTGAGTGACAGGAAACTGGTTTGAGTTTACAGCAAGAGAAAGATGAGATTATAACAGGCTTTCACCTGACACAAATGACAACAACTCAACATGAGAAAAACCTTGTTGCAAAAAAGTCTTAGGAGAAGAAAGAAGCCAGAAATAGTTAAAGATTATCAAATGTCACTTGAGGAATTAAAGTTGTCTTCTTTGTGTAAAAATTACCGAGATAGATTTTTATCCAATAAATACAGTCTATAGAGGGCAATTCTGCTGAATTACATAATGGGCAGAATAAAAGATTAAAATAAAAAATTAATATAATATGCGGACAATATTCAAAACCATGTTTTTACTGATTATATTAAGTGACATGTTTTTCTCATCATTAAACCACATTTTAAAGCCAATAGATACATAAGATATGGATAACAAAATATAATTGCTTAACAGATAGTTACAATATAGAATGTATAACTCTACAGAAACTGGTTACGAATTGCTGAATGCAACCCAGCATAGTTTTTGATAAGATAACAAAAGCAACAATTTAACTTTACCAGTTAATGACGTGAAAGCATTGATTTTATTTCTTTTAAATCATTATTTCTGATCAATATTCTATAGATTCAACATCTAATTGAATATTTACTAAGAGTAAAAAAAATTCTGTACAACTAATGGTAATGTCTGAAATTATCTGCATAGTGAAAATTCAATCATCACCTACTGGCAACCGTCAATCAGTATAAAATTCAATCAAATTCTATAAAACCAACCCATAATGACATTTTGTCAAATAAAATTACTGTACAATAAGATTATCGCAAACTTCCGTTTAAAAACTGTGTCTTCAAGCTTATATTGATTTTATGCTGAGCTTGCTGTATGGAACCAAGTGAATATTCAATAATTCCATTACAGACATAATATCCCTTAAGCAGACATCTAGAAATTGAATATTATTCTGTAAGTACATGTGAAGTCATTTACTGAATGTCAAGATCTTCAATGACTTCGCAAGTAAGGTGCTTATCTTGTAAAGGGATACAGTCAGCTAATAATCTTGGGTGAACTCAATTGTTCTATATCAAATTAGACTGTTTAGACTTATTAACCTTCCCATATGCTCTTATTACTGTTATTAAGGTGTCAGTTGTAATACGTGCATGCTAGATTCTTTATGCCATGGCTTTGACAGTTTACATTGGTATCGTATGTTTGCAGACTACAGATTTTAATTCTGTGTTATTAATAGCTGAAAATCAGCTCTAAAAACTATGGTTACACAAAAACTTACACAACCGTATCACTTTAACAACAAGTAACCTGTTATAATAGAAGTTATATCATTATATTATACAAGCGTCTGGTATATAAGTGTCTGGTATATATGTGTCTGGTATGTAATTGTCTGGTCTTACAGAAGAAAACAGACAGACAGACAGAAGTGTGTAATCACAAATCAAAACATAGCTCATAAGTTCAAATATTGAACTCAAAAAACTAGACAATTTGTCCATGTCAGTACATACTACCTGCCACACAGAGTTAACAATAAAATGCAAAAGTATATTTTGTTTTGAACAAAATGTTTTGGAAAGCTGTGATTGTATTGAATTTGAAATGACATCTGGCAATGTCTATTATGACAGTCAAGTCCGATTAAGTCTGCATAATTTCCAGTTTAGAACATATTTCAATTAAAACAGCCTTTTTGTTTTAAAATTGCAACAAAAACCTGAATATAGTTTAATTGTGGTTTGTATTATTTTACGCATGGATTGAACCAGACATAAAAAACAAGATGTCATCTATAATGTGTTATTATTGTATGACATCATGTAGCTAATGTCTGTATATCATGATAACAAAAATATATTTCTTTTCTATTCTACATTAAATCCTTTTTTTTGTATTGAGAATCTACAACACAATCTGCTTTATGTAAATTCCTGTGAGAACCAGTATGAACTAACAGAGAAATCTCTAGACACTTATAAATATCTAGCGTGAATAAATTGTGTTCAACAAGTAGCTGTAAATCTTGATTAAATTCACATTTTTAATGCCTCAAATGGAAAAAAAACTTTATTAAATTCGCTCAAAACAGGAAAACCCTACTTAAAGTGTTTATGGTGTTGTTTTTCAACACAAAATGCTATGAACAACTTAAAGGCATTGTAAAGAGTTTTTCTAAACCTTTTATGTACATCAAAGACACTGATATCATCAATTTGCACCAATTTCCAGTCATACGTCTGTGGTTCTTGCAATTCCACATGAATTATGTGTTTTATGAAGTGACTATCCCAAAGGTCCTTATATATCAATAGCAACTTTTGTGATATAGTGTCGTCATAAAACAATAACTTTAAGTGGAATAGTAAGAACCACTGACATCCGAGTGCAAATTGATGATATCAGTGTCCTTGATACACTTAAAAAGTTCAGTAAACCTCTTCACAATTCCTTTAAGAAATATTGTTGAATATTATATCTTCAGTTCAATATCCTGAATTTCATGTTTCTTCACAAATAGATTTTATCAAGCTGTGGGAGATCCTACACTTCAATTGTAAGTCATAACATTGTCTGTCTACTAGCTAGAGATGTTAGTTTGAAAGAAATGCTATTTTATTACTTTAAAGTACATGGGTAATATACAGTTCTTTCTTTTATTTGTTGATCATATAGTAGGATTATAAGACATGTTTACCAATGGCTTAAAGACATTCTTCTCTTTAATGATCAAATCCAAACGCTTCATGTACTGTTAGTGAAGAATAACATAAACCTTATGGTATAAAATGATCAAAACTTCCTAATATCAAATTCAGTATATAAATGAAGTATTAACTTGCTCATGTCATATTGTATCCTATCAAAATCTTTCTCAAAATCAAATTGATGACCTGAATATCACCTAATCATTTTTTTTCTTTGGCACCAAAATTTCATAATTTTCCTCAAGAGCATATTCCTTTAAAGTCATGAATTTCTACATTTTTAAAAATAATTGTATGTTTATTTTCAGTGTTGAAGGTTTGTTTGTTAATCAAATATATATATGAATGCATAATAGGAAACACTATTTTTTCACTTTTTGAAAGCTATAGGCTACATTCTAGGTAACCTATGATTGATGTGACTATTTTTATGGTATTAAGTACCATGAAACCAGATTACTTACTATTGACCTATTTAGAAGTGTTAAGTAACAATACTTTAAAAATAAATCTGTCTGGAGAGCCTGTCATTCAGAACTGGGCTGTTTAAACTGAAGGACAAGATGGCGTCATGATAATAACATAATAACCAACATAGTCAATGTATCTTTAAGAAGTTCAAGTGATAAGAAGACAATATTAAAGACTAAATGGCAAGACAAGCCTGGAGTTAAAAGGAACTGTCTAACACAATTAGCAATCTAAATAACAATTACTTGATGTATGAGCATTATATTTTACTTAAGCAACTGTAGAATACCCTAATGACGTGGTAACTATCTATAATAACATAATGAAATGTTGTGGCATTAAAAAAATAATTAATCTCAGAATAATAGCTTTTTAAAACTTTTTTTCAAATTTGTTGAAAATAGAAAGATATATTATGTATAAGCCAAAGCTTAAAATATTATACATTGTAAAAAAAATCTCCCTGAAAGAAGAAACTGATTGAAAATTGATTAAAAATTTAAAACTCTATAAATATAAAAGAATGTAGGTGAAAACAGTCTCAAGCTGTTTTAGATTTTAAAACCAAATTACTTCATTAGTAAATTACAAAATCTCACTGCAGGGTAATTCCCTTTTATATTATGCGTGGGTTATAACTATCTTGTTATACAATAGAAAATTTATTATGTCAAAACATTTGATACCCGGCATGTCAAAGCTAATGAGCTCAATTTAAAGTAACAGGATAAGAAAATGCATTATTTTCGCTAATAGGTACTATGTCTTCATTATTTTGTGTAATGACCAATTTCGAAAACCTGATGCTCTTGGAAACATGGAAACAACTCTTGGTAACCAACAGTTACTAACAAAAACTTAACTAAAATAAAATCCAGATTTTAAGTCAAACTAGAGTAATTTGATTGGATAATATAACTAAATTTACAGTTGATTTTCACTGATTAACCAATCAGATGACTGAAAATTGATAAAAATCACAGAAAGTAAAGTTTTCAATAATAAGACCTGTATTGCAGCTTGATCCAGGAGTTGTCAATATTTTCATACATAATGAACAGATGATGAAATCCAACAATAAAAAGAAAAACCCAGAGAATCTTCCCTTTTTGTTTATTAACATGTCTTATTTAGTTTTTAGCCTAAATGTCTAGAAATGAAGAGTATTCATACCCATTTATAGCCAATTTGTTTGGTAATATGTAAATTAATTAGAAATTGTTTCTTACCTTTCCTTCTTTCGTTTTTTCCACAAAGCCGAGGCTAGCCAGTTTCCAGGCACCACGCTTTGTGATAAGGATGGATTGAGGACAAACATTACGATGTATTAAATGTTCTGAACTGTGTAAGAATGATAATGCTTCTGTAATCTGAAATATAAAAATTAGATGATTAATTAACATTTCAATTCATACTGTAAGACTAATTAATTAGACAGGAAGTCAATGATAAGAGTAGCATCATTAGTTTAAGACATCCTAAGCATTTTTTTTAAAATCATTTTTGTCCCAATGAAATGTGTTAACATGCAGGTAGTATATGATTTGGAGATGACTACATGCTCTGTTGTAATCATTCCTTATCAGCTAGTTGTAATCCACCTATAGCACTTTTTACAAAAAAATCTGATCCCCTGATATTGTATACAGACAGATGATTATATTTGAAGTTGAAAGTTAAAGTTAATTCCAGTCTTAATGTCCTTCTACAGGATCAGATAAACCAAAAGTCTGGTTTGTTCATTCTCTAAAGTGTCACAATTTGGCTTAGTTGTAAGATTTTGAACAATCTGTGCTGTGCTATTATTCATTAAGTGTTCTTACTTTACCATAACCTCAACATTTACTTCACTAGGCTCAAAATAAAACAAAAAAAAACTTGTTTGATAAATTCTAGTATTATAAATAACAAGTGTTGGATTGTCTGTGTATGTTTCTGTGAATAATGTAAAGAATACAAAAGACAATGATCCATCTTGACAACACTATAGATTTATCTTTAAAACACTATAGGAGGTCATCTTATGGAAATATTTTAATAAAACTTTATTCGCTGAAGGTGATAATTTTTATTGACCCCTACTGTCTGATGTTTGCTTCATTTAAAATTTCAAGTGTTGATTGACTGCAGGCAAATTTTCCGCTTTATGACAGTTTCCTAATAAGAAAGCTCTTCAGTGTTACCACGGCAATAAATCTGAAAGCATTATTACCTAATCTATCAATATTTCCGTTTTCATGAATTAAATGAGTTGAAAACATTCAGAATATCCTGGAGGCTTGAGATAAAGTAAACAAAGAGTTCCATACTCATATATTACTGGAGTAAAAAATGGTTTTTAATGATACCTCATGGGCTGACAGATTTTAAAACACTATATATGAAGGTTTTTAGTTAGTTAATATCATCTGAAAGTGATACTCTAAAACTTAATATAATACACTTGTCCATTTTTAACTACTACTTGCGATTTCAGTGATAAAACCTTAAAGATAATAGTCTATAAACATTTTTGTTTTTAGCTGATTAAGCCATTACCATCAAAATTTATATACCAGAAAAGTAGCCTTTCTAGTATGAAATGTGCTGAACCTATGCTTTTCATCATTTTCAACAAGACCTCAACATAGTCAGAATTTTGGAAAGCCTCAAGAAATTTCTAAGGTACTATATCTCTACAATTGCGCTGTTCAGTTAGCAAAATGTTTCATATCAGTTTCTTCATATCAGAAAAACAAGCCAATGACATCAATGGGAAATTTGCCAGCAAAACTGTTTTTTAAGAAATTGTGTTTATAAAAGTGGTTAACATCTGACCATATCATTTCACATATATATAATATCTCATCATAGTTATATGTAATATGAGATTCATTATGTAATTGAATTATATAGAGATAATTCACAAAAGATTTACTTACTTGAAAAATTCCATATTTAATTTCCATATCTATAAACTCATGGTCCTAAAATAAATCAAAAATAACCAATCAAAACATGTTACTAGAAATAGACTTTAATATAACCCACGCTGCGTAAAATCTTACGTAGCTGTTGATTAAAAGAGAATTTATAGCCCATTTGTGTGTCACGGACACATATAGCTTCTACATGCAGCATTTAGATTTCTCACCCAACGTATGCGATTCCTGTAAATTAAGATCAGATTTCTCTGGAATTACAGGAACCTACGACATCTGTCAGGAAAGTGGTATGAAGCAAAAAAAAGTGCCTACGCATAAAATTGTCAATTGTGTAAAGACCCCAAGTATTGTCTCTTTAACTTGTTCAAGACTACTACATTTTTATAGAATCCATCATGCTTCTTCATACACAACACCACAAGAATCTTGTGAAAAATACACCAGTGAAGGGAACCCTTCTCATACCAAAAATGTTTCTTTTTTGCATTATCTGGATTTATACTGACTAAGTGAACCATGGTACTCTCAACTTAAATTGATACAGTGACATGGTAGGGCCTATATACAATGATAACTTGAAAGCTAATATCCCTTTCGCACTGCAAAAATAATTCTACTCTATCCGAATAACTTCCCGTTGCTTTTGCAATGACCTTGTTCGGTTATAATCAGATAGAAAAAATGACCTCCAGAGGTGGATTTCGTCTGGATACGATCTAGATAATTGGAAGTGCGATACCAAACACGAAGTTATCCATATCACCTGAATAAACACTCAAAATGCCATCTCCTGTTTGGAAAATCACAAAGAAGGGATTAATAAAATACACGAGTATGCATCGGAAAAGGAACCGAAAAAAATTGTATTGTTATTGAGTTCATATTTTATAATGATCACAATTGTAGTTCAATTCCGTAACAACTGTAACAGGACGTGTTACTAAAAATAAAAAGTTAATTTTTCTCTGCGAAGGGATAGTGGCTTTACAGATAGGATTGAAGTGTAAAAGCAAAACTAAAAAAGAATCGAATCAATAGAACTCAATCTGATTTTCTACAAAAATCCAGTTGTGCGAACTGGGTATTAGTTTCAACAAAAGTTTTTAATAATAGAGCCATTGACTGTGAGATGCAATAAAGCAAATTGAGATATTTTGTAAAAAATGTACTTTTTACATGTTATCCACTCATTAATAATAATCTTTGTACTAAAAGGATTAGGATTAGATTTCAATGGTACGAAGTTTGAAAAATTCAAAATTAAGGACTACGTGCTTTCAAGTTTGTTAAAAACACACAAAAAATCCAGTATTGATCCCTTGAAAGGAAAAAATTTCCATAATCAATAAAGTGACAATTATTTGAAAACAAAATGATACATAACAAAAATCAATTATACCGGAGTCATAAGAATGTCATAAATGTCATGTATACCAATGTTATAGAGAGTTTGAAAGGTTAATCAAACTATGGTACTGAATATTGTTTCTAGTCAGAAGTTACTAGGCTATCAGTACTGATTTAGATGATGGTAGAACTGGAGTAAAATATGAAATAGTTATATGAAATGGAAATAAGAATTGGAATTGATGATAAATAATGATATATCAATCACAAGAAATGATTTACTGAAACATTGGTCAATTTGAATTTATTTTTTCATTTTCATTTCCAATCTGAGTTTCAGTTCTTTTTCTTTTTTTTTAAGTTTTTTTCATGATTTTCCACATTTTTGTGGCAAAGAAAATGTTTATTAAGTATAAAGGACAACCTGGTATTAAGTAGTTACACAAATAGTGATCAGGAGCCTTATTCTCTAAAACTTAACTTAAATAAAATCTTGATTTTAAGAAAAACAGTAATCTTATAAGATAATAAAACTTGACAACATAAAAAAAAATAATACTTAATCTAAAGCCAATTTTAGTGAATGACCAATCAGATGACTGGAACACTAAAAATACCTAAAAAGTTCCTGTAAGTTTTCAAAAATAAGGCCCCTAAAAAATGTAATACATTACCTTTAATTCTTGAGGAATGTTAGCAGGCATTCGTTCATAGTTTCCTAATATATTTGATAGACTTGCAAATATTGGTTCCGTTGCAAATGCCAGACTGTCACTGAAAAACATGAAATAAATTCCTGTTAAAAGATATAAGCATTAAATCCAAAGCCAAACATTTACAATTAAGAAATTCATCTGGGTGTAAATGTACCTTAGATGAAGTTGAATTAAGGAATTTTTGTTCTCTCAGAT
Organism: Lottia gigantea; assembly: GCF_000327385.1. Lineage (NCBI taxonomy): Eukaryota > Metazoa > Mollusca > Gastropoda > Lottiidae > Lottia > Lottia gigantea. Next base: position 251,520 of record NW_008709979.1, on the reverse strand, counting down.
ATCTCAGAATCTACCATTGTATGTTTTCAGACATCTAATTGAAGTTAAGTGTTTATGTTATAGGCTGGCTATAAAAAGTTAGAATTACAATTTGCATCGTATTTCATGTGCCAAATTCTGGTGTGAAAATGACTGAGTAGGAATACATCAATGTCTTTCAAAAGCAGGAAATCTCACAACTGCATAAAATTAGAAATCCTCTCTATTCTCAAGTGGAAAAGAACTTGGAAACTCTATATATGATATGAAATAAAAAAAAAGCCATTTCACCATAATCTCTTAAGTGGTGAAAAACATCCATAATAAAATGTCTACTGCATGCTTTAAATTTTCTGTGCTTCAATTTTTGTCTGTTTGAAATTCCTATTTTTCAGAAGTTATTTGACATCTAATATTTTCAAGAAATCAAGACAATAAATAAAGATGTTAGAGAATCAAACAAAACCCTGCAAGAAACCCGAATATCATTCTCCATTGTTTTAATTACAAGTATTTCTAGTCTAAACCAACAAAAATTAAAAAGTAATTTGAAATTAAAATTACCATAGCTCTGGACATGTTAGAAATTTACAAATTTGATAAAAAGAGCAGCAATTGAAGTGATAATTTGATTGTCATTGACAACCTCTAGAGATGATTAACTTTTATATAGCACTAGTTAAATAGAAAATAATGATTTGTTTCATGACAAGAAATTACACTTTCATTTCACTTGGGTATTCTTGTTTTATACAATACTCACTACAGTCTAGCATGGAAACTAGAGGAAACCATTTCCAATTCAAATTATGATTGGTTATGATTTGTCAGGCAACAATCTACAACACATTGACTCAATTGGTAACACTTCAATAAAAATTGCACAACAATTCATAGAGGACTTGCAAGATAACATAGTCCCACAGCAGCATGATAAATTTCATAGAAAGATTAAAAACTTTATAAATCTACATGTATTATATAAACATGTAATAGTCAAACCTCATTAGTGTGTTTCAGGTTTTTAATATTACCAATACATTTATTGTAAATATTGGCATTCTGATTTTAACTGTGTGCGTAGCATGCAAGTGATATCACTGCACCAAGCCCCAAGTGTAATATTTTTATCTTATTTTAATCTAAAGTGAAGATAAAAATTCCCCCTATATATTTACTTGACAAGATCTCATCTCCAATCTAAAAAATACAGATCTGGAAGTTTTTTGTGCTTTCTTTCAATGCCTACACTACTTGTCGTCCATGATCTAATGACGATCATTAAAGTAGTCAACCTATTACCAGTAAATTCTTTATTCAACAACAGTTTTACAGACTACATGCCCAGTCCGAACTGGATTTAGAAGGCTGAAATTGTATTTTAGATTCAGTATAAGAGGACATACAACTGTGTTGCTTATATTATATTGCTTTTTAAGGGTGGGTAAGCTAAGCCACCTTTAGCAAACTCACATAATGGGAGCTATGATAGATTGATATGACATATTGACAGATCTCTGTCATTTGTTGGAAGATATTTTTTTCAATTAAGTAGAAATAAAAAGGAGGTAGAGAAGAGAAATGGTACTTAATGATGTCAATTAATTATAGATGTCAATGTTAAAGTTCACGACACAAAGAAATTGACATTTTTATGGGATAAGAAAAATAGATCTAAATGTGGTTACAATAACAATTAGATGAAATTTTACATTCACAAAAACCACAAGATGTCAGGCAAGATAATATACACCTACTGGTTTGAATAAGAACATTTAACATCACATCCATGAACTTTTTTGTTATTCTATAGGGCTCTCTTATATGATAATAATATCACTAATCAAAACGTTCACTAATTTGTCTTTATTATTATGAACTTAATTGCCTTGTGGTATGTTCATTCTTGGGTGATAATGAAAAATTTCATCAAGTTCTAAATCTGTCCATAATCATACCTTCTCGAAAGTATAAGAACAATCAGGGACAAACTGACAGACAATAATATTTCACATTGACATTTCATAATATGGTCATATAAAAATATTTCCACTCTCACTGTATTTGTCACAGTGAACCCTTTGACAAGAAATGCATTCAAATTCGCGTAGACTGCAGTTGGTCACGTGGTCACATTCCTGAGCAATATGGCTGCTGTTGAGGCCTTATTTTTGTAACAGGAATTTTTTTTTAAAAAAAATTTATCAATCGGAAACTTCGTGAAAAGAATACATTAGACAGTGGAAATATAAGCAATGAACGATGGACCCACTGCAGTTACGGTGATATGAATAC
>NW_008709979.1:170225-249195 GCF_000327385.1 Lottia gigantea | reverse complement strand
ATACTCACCGTAACTGCAGTGGGTCCATTGTTCATTGCTTAAATGAACTTTAAAATACAAAGATTAAAATTTTTCAACCTGTGTGTTTTGTCGACCTTATTATGTCGTATTATTACAGTTACTTGAAGGAGATAAAAATATATATTTGTTAGATAAAGCTTGGAAATTAACTTCAGATGACCCTTCTTGACTAGAAGATGATTATTATCATTAAAATGACATGATTGTACTAATAATTATAGTATTCTCAAAGTAACTGGGCGTTTTTTCTCAACAGAACATATAAATCTATAATATCAGTTGACAATAAAATTACTTGTTCTTAATATCAATTTTTAAATAAAGGGTCAGTAATAGTCATACAACTTACTTTATGGAAAAATTTTAGTCTACATTCAACCTACATTAACGACACATTTAAATCTACATTCAACCTACATTAAGGACAAATCTTAGTCTACCTTCAACCTACATTAAGGACAATCTAAATCTATGTTCAACCTAAATTAAAGGGAAATTTAAGACTACATTCAACCTACATTAAGGTCAAATTTAAGTCTACATTCAATCTATTCTTTGGATAAATCTAAGTCTACCTTCAACCTACATCAAGGATAATTCTAAGTCTACATTCAACCTACATTAAGGACAAATTTAAGTTTACATTCAACTACTTTAAGGTCAATTTTTTCAAGCTACGCTAAGGACAGATTTAAGTCTACAACCATCCTGGACATATAGGCTAACAGGCTGTTCCAACCAAACCTAATCAATTTTGTTTTAATTTAATGCGTTATGAATTAAGGTTGTAAAATCTGTAATAATTCATAAAAAATCACTATAACTAAGCATGGTAATTTCACAACTAATGTTATACAATAAATGATCAAAAATTGATAGACACTTCTCTAAAAGACTTAATACTGATAATGTCTAATCAGACATATGGACGCAAACCCACCCTTTGACCAACACTGAATAGGAAATTAAAAAAAAATGTCAGATCTGTCTGACATAGACAGTGACGTAATTATATTCCCATATTACAAATTAGCTGATACATTGAAACATTGAAAAGTTAAAATTTAAAGTGAATAGCTGATACACACGTAGTCATTTAAATTTGGCAATCCTTGATTGTAGAGCTCCATTTTAGATGCCTTAAATACTTCTTAGACCAAAAATCTGACATCTGGTTCATCTACAATTTAAGAAAAGTATCTGGGAGGATATGAAAATCTAAATATCCAGTTGTCATGCCATTAACGTCTGCAATTATTACTCAAGATATGTGATTATGAGATAATGTTTTGATAAAAATACAATATAACAATTTACAAATGTTTTTTGAGGAATTTTCCAATTTCTGCCCTTAAGTTTTAATGAAAATTCGACAAAAATAAAATGAATAGACCTGGAATAAGAACTGTTTTTACTTCTATCACCGTTAATGGGTCAATGTTAACTTGATATCAGGTTTTAAAAAAACATAATGCATAAAACCTTTTAAATATCATCAGGTTGTGCTTTCAATGCATGATAGAAATTGGTCAAAAAAAATTGCTCTTAAATAAATATATACTTTAGTTTATACCAAAAGATAAAAGCTTTTCCTAAATGACCAACTTTAAACTGAGACCTTTTAAAGATCAATCACAATCTTTTACTGGTAATTTGATTTGAAGACTTTTTATGACAACATCACTAGATAGAGCGCCATTTTCTAGAAAAACATGTGGTACTTTCCAAACCATTTATTAGATTATGGTTGAGTGATGGAAGAAAGAACTGCTAAAGGCAGGAAAGTGGAAGAGATTTTAAAGAATTAAGATATTAACTTTGATTCAATGGCATCACTTCCAAGCTTAAGGTGTTTACAATTCAATCTAAGGGTCAAGTAAATTGGTTGGAATTATTCAAGTCACACACAGTTTCTCTGACATTTTGCCATGTTAATGTAAAGAAATGGGAGTTTTTCTGTCCTTACAGTTACAAAACACTATGATGGAAAATTCATATCTTGACCTATATTGGTCAAAATGGGAGCTACTTATCTTAAAACCATATGACAACTTGCTACCAGAGAATACACTTATATACTAGTGGAAAAAATTCCAACTGTTACCTTTCACCAATCTAAATTCAATATTTTAAAACTACATGACTGCCAATAATGATTCTCTGACTAACACAATTCACAGTTCTAGAATCTAGAATCACAAATAATAAATTACATTGTTACTGGTCCAAATAGATCCCAAACTTTAATTAAAATCTTAATTGATCATTAAAATTATCTATAAGCCATCTTATAACATTAATAACAAGAATATTAATAAAGGTTTGTAAAATAGTTTTGTTGAATGACAGATCAATCATATACCTTGTTTGATATATCATGGCATATATCTAAATTTCCTAAAACAGTAATTTTTTTAGTTTCATTCTGAGGTCAATTTAAAGTAAACTTTATAGAAAATAATTCAAATAATTTTCCAAAAGTCACAAGATTTATCAGTCTATTTAACATTAGACCAAACTTTCGTTCTGTGTTTTTTAGCTTGTATTTTCATTACAGCCACTTCAATTAGGGTCTTAAGATTGATTTCTTAAATTTTGTCAAAATAACCTTTTGACCTAACCCAACCAAATTTCTGCTCTCTTCTCTCATCTTGTTAGAGGGTGAGGGAATTTGATTTTTTAAAGCAGATGTCATCTAGTTAGGTCAAAAGGTTATTTTGACAATGTTAAGGAGGCCAGTCTTTAGACCCCAACTGATGTGGCTATATTAAAATTAAAAGCTAAAACGGAACGAAAGTTTAGTCTTATTTTAATTAGACAGAAAACCACCAATGGACAGAAAAAAAAATTATATCATATTCTTCAGTGTTTGTTGTGAAATACTCAATATCTTCAAATGATATATCATTTTAACCTTTAGTTTTAATATGTCAAGGATGTTATTCTATTAATGTTTGAAAGTTCAATCATTTTGGTCTAGTTAAGACTGTGTTAGATGGAATAACTTATACCATCTCTGGAACAATGTATGGGAAATAAAAATATGAAAAAGCGGAATAATAACCAAAAATCTTGTCCAAGCATGACAAAATTAGGAGCAATAATTGTATAGTAGTGGACTTCAAATGAGAAGTATCATCAGGTGTTTCGAAAAGAGTATGCATGGTCAGCTTTGCATGTCAGCCACTACAATATAGGCCAAAATCATGAGATATAATCAGATCATTTTCAGATGGGACTAAATAAATATGCAAAAATTTTAGAAGCAGATTTGGTGTATTTGTCCATAATGACCAAAAAAATTTCATACAATGATATTTGAGGTTTCAGCAATTTCAACTTGACATTTAGCCAGAAAGCCCAAGAATAGCATATGAGTTGGGAAATATACACCATAAGCTGGTGATTGAGATATGTTACTGAACATGAAAGGAAAATTAACCAAGTCATCACCTTTGTCTGACACACAGATTGTGGTAGTTTACAATTTCAAGTAGCAAATCCAAGTAGAACGCTTAGTCTTAGAATCAGTAAGGTCTTTAATTTCTGACTCTCATGAGTAGATTTTGATAAAACAGAAAATAATTCAGATCAAGAGAGAGCATGGTAATGGTAAGTGAACCAATTTAAGTAACAAGTGAGTAAGGTTTTCTTTCTCATTAACAAACTAACAAGATACATGATGGACAGTCTGATCCTTATTTCGAGCCATCGAGTAATTATCTAATATTTTATCTCTAGCTTGTCTCGGCAACCTCGCATCAATTTAAAGAAATCAATGATCTAAAGATAAATAGGGTCAATAGAGAAGCAATTTACGTGTTCGTCCAATTTGACAGTTTTTCTCCAATAATTTCTATGTCATCTGATAAAAACTAATGCCTTCTCATCAAATTACAAATTGGCTACGTTACGATATCAGCAATAGCTTGAAATATATTGCACATATAATGGAAATATTTTTGTATCAAAACAGTCAATGAAAAAGCAGACATACAACATGTTAGAAAAAATTAGTTTCTCTGCTCCTGATGTGTTTGGTAATTTATATTTTAGCAATATTCAGCAAAAGAAACTAGTTTTGACACATATAGATTTCAGAGCTTCAGTTGCATGTTAAATCCTTTAGAAATCCTGTCAACATAGAGTGCATGTCAAGTAGACCTACTATAGTATGTTATTAGATCTCAGATATATGTAGTTGATAACTCTGCTCTGTTCTTGTCTTACATGATTATTCATGTCAACAACACAATTACATAAAAGGTATTGTATTTATAAAACATTTTCTATGCTAGAGGGTATTTTCCAATTAGTTATGATGTTTGATTTGTTTAGCAACATTATCTATCAAATATGTATAAACAATCTGATCCCTAATCTTAACTTGGTAGTAGACATTCTATTCTTGAAAATGTTTTTTAAGCTATCAAATTCATGCTGTACCCAACATTTTTCTAGTTTACTAATCAAAACCTGCCTAAAAATTATCTAGTGCCAGTTGAATTATTTACTTTTTTAAAAATACAGGCTACATGGACTTGCAGAAAGAGAGTTGAGTTGACAAACCCAGTTGCACAGTTGCTTCAAGCAATTTAAAATGCCAAACCTCAAGTTCTTGTAACTGGCCAAAACCAAACTGGATTTTATACAATCCTCAAAAGAGCCCATTAACTCATAAAACACCAATTTAAATAAGATTATCTGAATTTAATCTTTAAATAAATCCACATAATAAAAACAAAGTAAAAAGTATTTGATGAAGCTGGCAAGTTCCCTAATAATGAGGTATTATTAACAGCCATTTTTGGAATAGAACACAGTTAAGACTTCTTCACAATCAATCTGTAGTCTGGTAAAAAACAGATCAGACGAGGTATAAGTAGTTATTAGGTAAAGAAAAATGTCTAGTTATTTGATTATTCAAACTGAACAAGGTCTATTATCTGTAAATTATTTCAATTATAGTATAAATTATACATAAATCATATAATAATAGTTTAGAAATCAAAATATAGAAATCTTGGGATATTTATATTATGTCTAGTCTGTTGAATAGTGTCTTAGAAATATAAAACACATCTCCAACTCTGATTCAATATTATACTGCTGTTCTCAGAGACAGAATACATGAATAAAATTGAGGCTAAACTTCCACATTTATCATGGACTGATTATACCATATATATATTCACAGACTTAGTCAAGTGTCTCCAAATATGGTCTCCACGATCTTTCTTAACTTTGTCTCATTCACTTAATCTAATGTTTCTACAAATTTTGTCATTCATTTTCTTTTTAACTTTCTCATTTCCTGTGACCTTTTTGTAACTTTTTCAATCATTATGTTTTTAACCTTTCTATAACTTTTTTTTTCATTTGCTTTCAACTTCTAGAATTTCTCTGTCATCTTTACAACTTTTGTCTGAAGTATTTCCTACACACTTTCTTTTTGTACATTTAATTTTGTAAATCTTTCTAATACTGTCATCTCAATAACTCTCTGCTCTTTTGTTGCCTTTCTTTAGACTCTGTTGACTTATTCACTTTCTTCAACCTTTATATAACTTAACTTATTCACTTTCTTCAACCTTTATATAACTTGACTTATTCACTTTCTTCAACCTTTATATAACTTGACTTATTCACTTTCTTCAACCTTTATATAACTTGACTTATTCACTTTCTTCAACCTTTATATAACTTGACTCATTCACTCTTTATATAACTTGACTCATTCACTTTCTTCAAACTTTATGTAACTTGACTCATTTATTTGTCCTTTTCAAAAAGTATGTGGCACTCTCATTCTTTGCTCTAGTCTCACTGATCCTGAATGTGGGTGAAATAAAAAGAATATTATTGACTGCTACATGAAACTTCCATTAAAAATAAACTATATGAGAATACATGTATTACTAGTTAGTATCAGGATGAATAATTGGAGGTTTTACATCATGTTAATCTGCAATTTAGTGGGATAATGAAGATCAGATAGGCAAAACATGGAATGCTTTAAGATTCTGACTAGATAATGATTGTGATCTATTTCATAAACTTGTTTAATTGCCAAGAATGACCTTGCCAACTTGATGTGGGAGTCTTATAATTAAGCTAACAAACACTAAGCTATTATAAGCCTTACAGCTATTATGTATAATATTTCCAATGTATTTGAGGACAAGATTAATCACTGCAATACTATATTATACTAGGATGTACTTTATTACATGTAATTGTTATTTGGTGTAATGGCATAAAAACATGAATTTCTTGAAAACATCCAGATATTCATTGAGATAAACTTACTTGACCTACATTTAACTATCCATCAAGATAACCTTACTCTACCAACATCCAGAGATCCATTAAGATAACCTTTCTCTATCAACATCCAGAGATCCATCAAGATAACCTTTCTCTATCTAACATCCAGAGATCCATCAAGATAACCTTACTCTACCTAACATTCAGAGATACATCATGATAACCTTACTTTACCAACATGCAGAGATCCATCAAGATAACCTTACTCTACCAGCATTAAGATATCCACCAAGATAAACTTACTCTCCCAATATTTAACTATCAACCAAGATAAACTTACTCTATCAACATTTTTTTAATGTAATGATTTACATCCTTTTTGGAATGACCTTAAGAGCAAATAAAACGATATCTCGACTCAAGCCATTGTATCGTTGGAAACAATTATTTTAAATTATTCAATATGCGGAAAATATAAGGAATTAATAGATTTCATAATTTTATATGCAAAACTATATATTCATAATTGTAAATTTAAGGGAGACACTCCCAACCTCTTACATTTAAATGAGAGACTTAAACAAATTGAAGAAAATGAAAAACTAATAGCGATGAATGACGATAAACTTGAAAAGACACATGGAGAGATGGTCTGGCCTGTAATATTTTTTGTAATTTACTATTGATGAAATTAAACAGATAAATATTATTATTATCTTTTTTTATATTATTATTCTTATTTGTATTATTATTATTATTATTATTATTATTATTATTCTTATTTATATTATTATTCTTATTTATATTATTATTATTATTATTATTATTATTATTATTATTATTATTATTCTTATTTATATTATTATTATTATTATTATTATTATTATTATTATTATTATTATTCTTATTTATATTATTATTATTATTATTATTATTATTATTATTATTATTATTATTCTTATTTATATTATTATTATTATTATTATTATTATTATTATTATTATTATTATTCTTATTTATATTATTATTCTTATTTATATTATTATTATTATTATTATTATTATTCTTATTTATATTATTATTATTATTATTATTATTATTATTTGTACCTATATTATTGCAAATACTATTAGTAATCTTTGTAGTAGAAATAAGTTGTAAATATGCTATTATTAGTAATAAAAGCTTTCAAAAAAAAAAAAAAAATAAAAATACTCTATCAACATCAAGAGATCCATCAATATCCAGAGATCCATCAATATCCAGAGATCCATCAAAATAAACTTACTCTACCAACATTCAGAGATCCATCAAAATAAACTTACTCTACCAACATTCTAGATATCTTTGAGATTGACATCTTAGTGACTCTAATTCTACCTTATGCTTGGCATTTGAGAGGAATGACATAATTAAATACAAATCAATTGTAATGAGATACTGTGAAATGAGTTTATTATATACTCAGAAAACTAGAATTCTACTTTCAATAAATTTAACCTTATAAAGTCATGTCCATACACTAACACTGAGAAGTTTGGTATCCATTCTGAATATGCAACACAACGTTATGGTGGTTGATTTGTATTTAATTATGTCATCCCTCTCAAATGCCAAGCATAAGGTAGAATCTCTTTTTTGTCTAAAACCATCAGGAGGCATTCACCTTGATATAGTTACGGCCCTGCAATAGTAGTAAAGGGTAACCATCCACTGGGCTAGCTGAGACTTGCCAATCAAGCTACACTTTTTCAGATCACTATTGTAGAAAAGCTAAACTTAGTTTAATTTTAGCTTTGTGAATGATATCTATCAAATCTAACAATTAATTAACTTCATTATTTTTTTCCTTTTTTACGCTCTATTTAAATTTGGATGATGCTAATTATGCTCTCACTATTCTAGAATAATCAATCAGTTAGAAAAAGCATGAAAATTTCCGTTTAATTCCCTAAAATAAAAGAGACACATTACGTAATAAATCATTTTGCCAACCAAGATCTATTTGTAGAAATACTAATAAAGAAAAGGAATTATTGTATCTTCTTCAAATCTATTGCCTTACATCTTTTAATCTGTCAGTAGTGCCATTCGGAAATAGTTCCTTCAATGATGTCTGTATTTATTTTGGCTACAGTACAGTTATTGGATAAAGCCATTTGTAATCATTATGAAATCCCCATTGGTCAGACAATATTTAATATCCGTTTCACAAGATTGGACGTCTGGCTAAGTACACAATAAAACCACTTCTGCTCTTTACTATTAGCGGCCAATCAGTAATCAAAGTTTTAAGACTGTTTCATGATCAGACTATTAGTCAGAAATGAGGTTTAGCTAAGAAAAAATGGCTACTCAATGAAATTAATGTTGAAGACTTGGTTCTTTAAGACTTTGGTTACTTTATATCAATACTGTTCCCAAAATACACCTTTATTCTGCAAATTTAATACAATGTATTAATACGCATCCCTTATGACTTCCACATAGATATTAATGTTAACATGGTATAATTATATTCTATAACATGTAACGGTTCAAAAACTCTGCTGATAGACAATATTATAGTTCCTGAAGTCAATCTTCAGCTTATTAGATTTGGGCTCATGATGATCCACTAGAATATGATGCCATTCTGCTAGTGAGTTTCTCATGTTGAGAGTTGAAAGAATCATTAAAATATAAAATAATGTGAATTAAAGTGAATGACATTAACATTATGTGATGTCGCTTGGTAATGGCCGCTTGGGTATATACCACGGTAAACGATGAATGATACAGAGGTTGTTAGTATTAAAATAGTAAACTGGAAGGGAAATCTGTATTTCTTCCCATACAACATCTTGTAACGAGGCTCATTTTTTTATCTTTTAGACCTGAAGTTATTAAAGTAAAGCTAAGCTAACAGACAGAAACGTGCAAGTAAATAATTGAATGTTTGAACAAGATACTAGTCGATAAATTGAGAGGAAGATAAGATGTTCTGACATGCTCACCCCTCTAAATTACATTGATAACTCTGACCTCATCAATTCCCCTCAACATCATCAAGTCATAATCTGTTTAAATAATGTGACCAGACACCATAATGAAACCATAATTGTCTGCCTCTGTCATAATTATAGGTCAGAAGATTTTGTATCAGTGAGTTTGACGTCATGTCAACACTAACTGGGCCTTTCTAAACACTTTTAGATTGATATCTTCAAGGTAGACTGATTTCTGAAACTTAACAAATAACCAGTCTTTCAGAGTCACACAACTTTCATTTACTGAAGACCAATGGAGCCTTGCTAAGATGGCCAAGATGAAAATTCAACTCTAAAAGTATTTGGCAATGATGGGAGAAACTTTCAAGCTATCTTGAAGTCATGACTAAAGTCAATCACTAAGAAATATCTTAGCAATTGTCCATAAAAATGGTAATAATTCGCCCACCATCGTTCTTTCTCTATTATCACATTATATGACGGAAATCAAGCTCGGGAAAGAAATAAAAGCAGACTGTGGCCATGCTGTTTCTTAATAACCACTTTCAAATCTTTTCCATTTATCATTTCTCTCATTTCTTGAAGAAGGCAAAAATTTATATTAAAGAAAAATTTGATCCATCTTTCTTCTCTAATGAACTTATAGTAAATCAATCTTAAAATGGAATCATGTGGGTTGTTCTTTTTCTTTCTTTTATTAACAGCAGACATTTCTTTAGATATATTTTGATATGGAGTTTGAAACAGTAAAATGAATAGGGGGGGCAGATAGTAGTTACATTATGCACAATTAACCAATCAAATTAGTTATTTTTATCATGTTATTTATATCATTGTTACCCAAATTAATCTTCAAACATGATCAAGATCAGCAAAACTCAGAAGATCCCACATAATCTGCACTGATATCACATACATAATTCAGAAAAAATATACTTCCTCCCACTGGACATTTCCTGAAGAAAATACTTGTATCAGAAACTAAAGTGCAACTAAATTTATCAGTTGATTGCTTCAGGGAATTTGGAATCGATTGAAATATTAATTTTTTATATTTTTTTCTAATACTTGATCTGAATATCCGGACAAGAGAATTTGGCTTTTATATAAAAATAATTTGTTGAAATTGAGGGGGAAGCAATAGAATTAATGTGATAACATTTATTTTACTCTGAGGAAATGTGTATCTAGAAATAACATCAAGTTATCATTTTGTCAAATCAAAGTTTCCAAGACGGCTGTAATTCTCTAGAGACTATCTCCAAATTAATACACACATTTCAAACGTAGTCATGTTTTTCTGGAAACCCAGCAAACCTATCTATATATCCCCCTGAGATTATACATGCCAATAAACTAATTTGATTTCAAGACAGTTCAGATAATTAGACTGATTTTTTTTAGAATTTTTTACAGACTAGAATATCTAAGTAAACCGACATCACGTTTATTGAATAAATAGCAAACGAATTAAGTGAATTAACATAGTTTAAATGTTCATTGCAAGGCAAGCATCTGTAACCTCGCATTCAGGAGCCTGTTGTCAAATTTCTGATTGGTCAATAATTTCATGGCAATGACCACTCAATGTTCATACTGTATCTTTACGATTATTTTAAAGTTACAATTTTATAAAAACAAGTCCTGATTGTCTAGTATGGTTGACTACTCTCTAGTAATATGTGATTGCATACAAAAATATTGGGTCTAACTAGAAAGCAAGTGTAAATTTAATATTACTTAACAACATATCTGAATTTACTGGTTAAATTGTCTGCTTAGGCTTTGAATTTTGTCATAAAAACATATCCTCAATAGAGAATAATCATGTTGTCAACTTTTTTCAAAAGCCCATGTGCCCAATATTTCATATAGTTTTTCCTCTCCTAACATTTTACTTGAAGTATATCAAGTTTAATTCTTTAGAAGCCACATATACAATTTGTGCACTTTAAAGCTTAACAAATTACTTCTACAGCATATCATTTAAAAAAATCAAATTTTTCAAATATAACTTCTGATTCTAGTAACATAAGATTAGATGTAAGCTGATTATGTGAAAACATTAATTAGAGTTACACTAATGCTCTTTAACAATCCAGAATTCAAATTACTTCAGTTCACATAGGTCAAATTCTCCAACTGGTAAAGTTCATCATCAATTACTGATTTCTTTATGGAATTATAATTATCAATACAAAGACATCATAGAGTCTTCAGGCTATTCAATAAGATTTGTAATGATATATTCATTCAACCAGAAATTATTGGAAAAATATATATTGATCTATCCCATAAATAAAGTGCATGTTTTACTTGGGGAAATATTTAGTATTAATGTAATATCATAGAATTTTAACTATTTATCAAATGATAGTATTCCATTGATAATAGTTCAACAGTCATAGCTAATACAGATACATTGTAGGTCTTTGGAGGCTATTTGGAGACCATTTTGAGAACAATTCAGTTACTTTTGTAATTCTGTGATTCAGTCAATCTAGCTAGTTTTGGAAAATGTGATATATAATTTTATGGTTGACCTTCACCGAGTCATTAAAGGAGTTTGCATCAGGCAGAGTATGCTAAGTCTTCCAGACATCTGATAATATGTTTCATCATGAAATACTTCCTCAAATGAAATGTTTTGTGTTGCAGATATGTTATAAGATTTGGAGTTTCATAAAGTGGTTTGGATCATTAACATTTGGGTGTTTTCTGTATGCTTAAGTCTGTATTTCTATTCAAAGTCTTCAAATATTCGAAGTGAAAGAATTTTTTTTGTGAAATTGTTTATGAAAATGCTTGTTGTCACATTTCTATTATTTTCATGTTGAACTTTAACTAAGAAATGTATAAAAAGCAAACTTACTGGCACTCCTCCACCCCATGTTGGATTGAAATAATTTTTGGATGTCGTATTCGCGATAGCTGTGTAACATCCTTGCGTAAAATCTCTGATACAGTTTCTCTACGTCTGGGTTTGTGTAATTTATCAGCCACTTTCTTCTCAAACCAAAACACAGATGCTTCCTGAAAAATCAAAGAATAGTTTTGATACAGAATTTTATCCAGATTTGTCTAGCTCTTTCAGTAGCTCTTTATTTAGGTTATATAATCACAGCCATGAAGAAATACTAACCAGATCATCATTAATGGGTTATTTTACATGATAAATATGCATGTTTTCAGATTATCACCAACAGGGCTCCACTGTAAATATATCACCACCTCTTTTAACATCTTTTAGCTGACAAGTCCAGTGTATGGGATCTGACATATTCATGATCAATTCTTGCCATTCTGATAACAACACAGACCCAGTTGTTTTGTGTCATGTTTTCTTTGTGCAACACTCCATTGCCTATATCTGATCTAATGAAATTCCATGGAGATAAAATTGGACCGAACATGAGTTGATATAGAAATTTGTCAAGACCATGAATGGCAAGTGAAGTCCCCTTATGAAAATGGGTTATAAATTCAAAGGATGGCTGTGGTTAAAGATGTATTTGAGTTTTCAAAATTATTATTCACCGTATTATTCAAAATAATTAATTGGGATTGTTAATAAACATACACTATACTGATTTTGTTCAGAAAACAGTGTAATGTCTATTGCTCTAACTTGTAACCAAGTTATATTGCCAGACTTCAACGAAAAATGAATTTCTATAGACATGTAAAAACACACTAGCGTAACAACACATACAGACAGAATTTTACTGTAATAGATATTTCCTACAAGATGATTTATAAAATCAATTTAATTATTTGTCAGTTATACAAATATAATTTTCAATAAATGGAAAACCATCAATAATATGAAATACATAGTTAAAACCTTGTGCACAATTGAATGATTTTGTTTGTTATTAACTTTTACGTCTACATATTTTCCAGTCTGTAGAATTCAATTGCCAATAACCACATCTTAAATCCAGTAATGTACAGATTTGAGTACACAGTGCATTTCTTTTGTTTCACATTTGATTAATTATACATTTGAATTCCTTTTATTAAGAAACAACACAAATAATTATGTTGCTAAGAATCAACACAAAATCAGTATGCATTTCTTGTTTACAATTTCAAAGGCAATAAGGAAAGTACCCATGCTGTGGATAGAATTTTAACTTTCAACTGAACTTCAAATAAAACTGACCATGTGATGCAAAATATCAAATTTTCAACATTGTTCAAGATTTGGATTATAGCTATTCACTCATGTTAGCAATGATTTTACGCACTAAAATAATGAATAAAGGCAATACCCTGAAATGTGTAACGAGGGATATGTACCAGGACAGTGACATCATTTTCAATTTCTGTCCCTGGATCTTGTCTTATTCAGAAGACTAGAAACTGTTTTGATCCGGCCCTCTGACATGTACTACGATTACAATCGGGTTACAACATCTAGGTTCTTTCTTGACATATATGTTGGACAAAGCACTTAACTTGGTTAGACACTATATATTTCCTTTTTAATGATGTAAAGACATGATCAATATGTAACCTAGAATGATCTGATGAAGAAAGTTTTAAATCTAGGCTACTGCTCTAATTCAGTCAGAGATGTAAGTCTGCAGATTTAATTCCTTGAAGTACAATGAATGAAACCAAAATAATACCAAGGTCTTAGATTGATAGGTCTATCATTCATCTAAAAGTAATTAATTTGCCATTACTGTTAGATGGTTTGAAACCAACAAAAATAGGGCATTAATTCTTGTATTATACAGAATACATAATACATGTATCTTATTTCATTGTGTAAGAAAAATAAGTTCCATGCATTCAAATTAGAAAATTATACACTGGCATTGATTGTTTACACTGATAGAGACAACTGTATATATAGATGTATTATCTAGAGGACTGTGTCTGCTCTTATACTTCTGTACTCAATACTGCTAAAAATTCTACAATATTTTTGTTAACCCTTTCAAGTCACCAACTTATGCGACCGGTTGTTACTAAGTGTGGTCATATGCCACTAACACTCAGGGTTCAGTTAACAATTTAGTCAATATGTGCATCATGATCAAGTGCAATGTTTACAGTTTAAAGTTTGCCAATGCCAAATTCCTAACGATACGCTTCATATAAGCTTTCAAGATTTCCAGGCAAAAACCATAAGTGTTGTTGAGCTAGGGGATCCATGTTCTTCAGAATATTTGCTTTGTCAAATACTTGTCCATAAAGCAAGCTAATTCTACATTGATATTATGCAGTTTCTCCTTTTTGTTACCGGTAATTAGTTTGTCACTTCTTTTAACCATCTTATTTGCTCCTTCCCATGAGGGATTAGGTTTTCTCTTGATATAGAAAAAAAAAGTTTGAAAGATTGTCTTATCAAGCTATTGAACACAGGTTGGTAAAACCATGACACAGATTTATCATTTGTTTTTACTATGGTGAAGAATCGATAGATCAGCTTTTATTACTGTTGAAGAATATTTAAAGGAGAATAATGGTATATAGAGACAAGACAGACAATATATTGGTACTGAACAATGTCATTTAGTCATCCACAATGATTTATTATTTTTATATCTGACAATTCACAGGGGACCTGAACCTGTTGGGATTCCTCACTTTATTTAACATAGACTGATTTAACTGTTATAAATTTGTATTATCTAATGCTTCTGTTGATATATCCTTTCAAAGTTTCATTTTATATTAGTTTCATAACTTTACACATATTTACTTCAAGGCCAGTGTTATTATCCCAATGTTGTGCAAATTCATTATGTTCATCATGCAGATTACCATCTGTAACCCGAAATTTCGTTACGTTTTTTTATAAGCTTTTATTTTTAATATGGCCCCTTCAGTCCAGGTCTAACCACAGCCCACTTAAAAGATCAAATTAATTTATTGATCTTATCTGGTAAACACAGCCCTGGAGAGGGTAGAAATTTGATTGGTTAAAGCAGACGTCATCTAGTTAGGTCAAAAGGTTAATTTGACGAAAGCTAATGTTCAATTTTAATTAGACTGATTATTGACAAATTACTACACAATGAATGAAAAGGGGTACTACCTCCTAATTTTTAAATCCTGAATTGGCTAATGAAGATAAGAAACCTAATGAAGATGGACAACATCTATGCCTCTAGGGTAATTCTGCCAGGACAGTGGTATTGATCCTGTTCCTGTGAAATTTCAATCTGTAGAAGTATCTTTTTCATGATCAGCCTGTCACACACAGGGCCTCAAATTACAGTCCCATCTGAACCTTAAGATTTTTTCCCATTCAAGCTACTATCCCAACCTATGTTAGGAACAAACCCCAGTTAGCAGGCAAGCATCTGGCTTATGGCACATCTGTAAGCTAAGAAATGATATCCTGCAAAATTCCAGGAACAGAATGACTTTCTCTATGAATTTTCTTCTTATTTTTTTCAAAATTTTCCGAAGTCATTATTTACAAAATCCCAATCATGGAAATTCACGCTTTTCTTTTCAGTTATTTGCATCAATTTGAATTCTTGTTACATTACTATCGCTTTAAACACTGGCACTAACCTACACTCTTATCATTCAATACAGAAGTTCATGTCAATTAGAGGCAAATGGAATCTTCATTGAGCCTAATTAACTTTCAATAAATGAAAATATCCAATATCTCTAATGTACCTTATCTTACAATGTTGGCACTAATTCTAAATTCTCATACATAGACACTAATAATGGCTTAATATCAAATCAGAAACTAAATTTAATACATTATTTTCAACAATAAAATTGAAATCCTATTAGATTAGTATGTGTATAAAGTTTGAAAAACATTATCAATACATTACGTTTTCAGTAATATTCTAATCTTATCAGACAATTATTTTTTATACTCATCCAAGCCATGATTTGGTTGACATAGTTCTATATCTATGAACCAATATCTTGAACACTGGCTTCTGGCATCTGAAATAGATGAGCACCCTGAAAATACTAACATACACCCCTTGTGGTACCATTACAAGAAACTACAATCAGCGATCAAATACAAAATGGCAGGTCGTTGATATTGACTAGGGAACCTATGATGAAAATTTTAAAATGTGTATAACACACAACACCAGTTAGGCAAACCCTTTCCATGGTAAGAAACTGTATGCTATACACACAAACAAACTGGCTTTTGACAGATGATTTTGACGGCTTGTCGCCTGGGAGAGTGTCAGAGAGACATTTTTGTGTAAAACAGTGTATCCTTCCTGGTGCAATTTTGATTATCAATAATGACTATTGTCTATGTTTTGGGCACTAAATTTTTACATGGCTCTTTACTTTTTTCATGATTTTTAATTTTTCTCATGGCTTTTAATTTCTCTAACAGCTCATTAACTTTCTAATTTTTCTAATGGATCTTAATTTTTCACTTGGCCCTATATATTTTTCATGGCTCTTAATTTTTCGCCTTGCTGTCTAAGAGGTATCGTAATAAGTTTAGGGTAATAAAATCTGGAGTCGAACAGTTCGGACCAGGGATAAAGATAAAATTGATGTATATTACAGTGTTTAAATAATACTCTTGGACTATATTTTATATCATTGATGAAAACTGTCACACTCCTACAACCTCATTTAGAACTTTATCTTCATCTCAACTACACTAATACCAAATCTATTCCTTTTAAAATCAAATTTTCTTCAGACTTATTCAATTTCACGTCTCACGATTTCACTAGATTATCATCTATTTTACTGGTCGATACAAAATATTGCATTAAAAACTCTTGCGACATTATTCCGAGAAGAAAACACAAATAATGTGTCTAGCTGATTTGAATGGCTTTGTTTAAAAACAATCAGTTGATTTCTAACAGGAATGTACAAGAAAACAACTGACAACGCAAACAAAATAATGTATCATTATAAAACTTGATCTTTAATTTGCTAACCTATAAAATATACTGGATCTGTAGTTGACAAATCTGGTGCTACCCATTCAACAAACATGATTTACTGAATATATATTGGTACGATTACGGCTGCACATAAAATGTCACTTTTTGTCAGAGTAGATGCAATCCATTTTTGTTTTTTTTAACAATGTCACTATGACAAGAGACAAATTTGGTATAACTTTTGGTAGCTATAAAAAGCTGAACCATTAAGATATTACCGGATATTCTACAATATCCTAAGGTCCCATGAAGTACCACAATACAGTACAAGGGGTAGGGTTAGATTAGTCAGATTACTCAATCTGATGGTTATTTTAATGGCTGCTGTAATATTGATTTCCATTTTTTTTTACCACTACCATAAACAAAATTTTGTCAGTTTAGTTCATCCAGATAATTGCTGATTTATTGTGAGGCTGAAGATTTAAATTTTTATAAATTGGTCGGATTCAAAGAATGTTTAGTAAAATTCATCCTTCATGAAATATCCCTATGTTGGACCCAGGACAGGCCTACAGGACAGGCCTACGACAGGCCTACAGGATTTGGACATCAATACTGTGTACTCTGTGTAATCCGATATACACTGAAACTGTAAAACAATATGTGATTAGCGAGAGTGCCGGAGTACTCAAAGTTCTGAGATTTTTTAAACATGTGCCATACTTACTATATATATCTCAGTGAGCCAGATAAGATTCTACAATACAAGAAAATATAATAAAAGACAATTCATATGTTATTATTAACTAATTGTTCATATTTTGAGCCACACATGAGCTTTTTATTGGAATTAATATTGTCGGAAAACATTTTATTAAAATTCCTCATTCGGTTTAAAATACCACTTATTGTTCTTCTACCTTAAACAAATTTCATATCTTAATCTTTCTGCCTCGTTGGGGAGGGCACTGCTGTTTCATAGCCAGAGAAACATAAGAACGGAAATGCTTCGCAGGAAGATTAACATTAATTGCTTGATAATTGTGGAAAAAAACACGAATGGTCAGGTTTCATATTTCCGTAGTTACGATGTAATAAATGACACGGGTACCTCTGAAAATGACCCAAGCCATTTGATCTAAAAGTAATGACCTTGATCTTGAAAGTGATTAATCACCATAATAGATCCTTTTCACGTATCTGCGATCTTTTATTTTTATGTTGGATTATCAATAATACAAGTGATTATCTAATTGGCGATAAGTGACTAAGGTGACAAGATGTTGGATAATACAGATTTTTATTTGTGTCAGGACCACTGATTAGTGTCGTAATTTGTAATACACAGAATGTCAGAGTACTCAGAGTTTTTTAAACTGACATAAGAAGGAGATTAATCTGAACCAGAAAAAGATGTCAGAAATGTCAGAAAACTCAGATATCACAGAGTACACTGTACATTTGAACTCCAAATAATTACCAAATAATTAATACTGATTTATCAATAAGTCTTAAGATTTTTCACAAAATATGACTGAGGAATATTGCATGTTGCAAGTTAAAACAATTCTTGAATATGTAAATGAAAACAAATGTTTTTCAGATTAATGTCCATTACCAACCGAGATGATGTCTGCTAGAGTGCTAGTACTGTCATACGATTGTCATTTGCCTAGTAAAAGGAGATAATGATGGTTGTGAAGTAGCATCCTGATAGCAGCTGTGAATAGGTACAGATAATCAGATCAGTGCAAAGAGATTTGACCATAAAGAATAACTGTTAGACAGTTGTCATAGCAACACAGAGACACTTTCCTCCTTATATATAAGCTTTGTTTTCTTACCTATTTAACAACAGCAATTATATCGGTGAAAAAAATTTTATAAAATATTAATAAATAAATCATTAAACTAAATAATTGACAGACCAAAGCCAAGAAAGACAGTTTAAATTAAAGTTATTAATGGTGAAAATATCACAATATTTTTCAAAATTATGCAACAATCTGTAATAAAATGGTTTTGAATCCTTTCTATGTATTCAACAACAAAAATCGCTTATTCCTTATGGTTATTAACCTGACATTCCCAAAATTATGAACAATTCTGCCTTTTAAGATCAAATTTCTGACCAGAGATCAATTTTCTTTGGCATGATTAAGAATTATAATCCTACATCAGGTTCAGACTACTATTCTATAAGTTACCAACTTCTGTCAGTTTGTGAACTGACTGCGATTTGGAAAGGTTCATATCATAATATATATATATAGTTGCTTATTTTTTTTTTTTTCATAAACCTCCTACTGGCAAGATCTTAATTCTCATACTATCCCAGGCATTTTAATTTTCATACTATCCAAGGCATCTTTATTCTCATACTATCCCAGACATCTTTATTCTCATACTATCCCAGGCATTTTAATTTTGATACTATCCCAGGCATTTTAATTCTCATACTATCCCAGGAATTTTAATTTCATACTACCCAAGGCATTTTAATTCTCATACTATCCCAGGCATTTTAATACTCATACTATCCCAGGCATTTTAATTTTCATACTATCCCGCGTTTCTTTATTCTCATACTATCCCAGGCATTTTTAATTCTCATACTATCCCAGGCATTTTTATTCTCATACTATCCCAGGCATTTTAATTTTCATACTATCCCAGGCATTTTAATTCTCATACTATCCCAGACATCTTTATTCTCATACTATCCCAGGCATTTTAATTCTGATACTATCCCAGGCATTTTAATTCTCATACTATCCCAGGCATCTTTAATTTTCATACTATCCAAGGCATCTTTATTTCTCATACTATCCCAGGCATTTTAATTCTCATACTATCCCAGGCATTTTAATTCTCATACTATCCCAGGAATCTTTAATTCTCATACTATCCCAGGAATTTTAATTTTCATACTATCCCAGGCATTTTAATTTTCATACTATCCCGCGTTTCTTTATTCTCATACTATCCCAGGCATTTTTAATTCTCATACTATCCCAGGCATTTTAATTCTCATACTATCCCAGGAATTTTAATTCTCATACTATCCCAGGCATTTTAATTCTCATACTATCCCAGAAATCTTTATTCTCATACAATCCCACAGATTTTAATTCTCATACTATCCCAGGCATTTTAATTCTCATACTATCCCAGGCATTTTAATTCTCATACTATCCCAGAAATCTTTATTCTCATACAATCCCACAGATTTTAATTCTCATACTATCCCAGAAATCTTTATTCTCATACAATCCCACAGATTTAATATTTAAAAAGCAAAGGATAAAATACATTAAGATATGTCAGGGAAACCAGAGTCGTAAGCCTTGCCATCAAAACAAATAGAAAGCTTAGCTTAGCTTAACGGTCACTGCTGTCTGAATTGTCCCAAATTCTTGAATATTTTAGAGCCTTTCCCTCAGGACAAGCCCCTTGAGATAAAATCCCTAACGATACTCTTGATTCAAATAATAAATTAGATAGTCACTTTTCTTCAATTAATGCACCAGCAACAGTATTACGTCAGTGTGTCTATATTCAATGAGTTTATTATTCAAGTTATTACTGCCATTCATATATTGTCAATTGACTTTCACTAGCTAGACAATGAAATGAAATGACCAAGGATCTCTCTTGATATTTGGTAATAACGTTAAAATAGAATCTCTAATCCTTTCAGACAATGTTAATAATAGCAAGAGAAAGGCAGCTGAAAGTAACATAATTTCTTCGTTAAAAACTCTGAAACTCAATATATTGAAGATTTCCTTAGCGCAAAGTCGCCAAAGTTGATTGATGTCATTTCTTGTTTAATTAGATGTCTGCTTGTTAACCAATTCTCCTGACATTTTAAACATAGGCAGGAAATCATAAAGTGGATAAAAGCTTTCACTAGTCCTATTACTTCATCTTTATAATATAATTTCATTTTCTTATATAAACAATGTTTCATCTTTCAACATATTTCAAAATTTCAATTAATCAAGTTCTAGTCTGTCTTGTTTATTCTCATAAAAAATGTCAATAAAATACAGTCTTTTTTTCAACATTTTTTTAATTTCCATTTTATTCCTTTTGATCAGCTTGTCTTGAAATAATACAGAACATATACTTCTTTGATTTGACATGTATTCAATGATTTTTAAGCTATAACATCATAGTTCTTGGTTTTCAAATACACAAATTTTCCTTTGAATGGTATCAAATGGATTAAACCATAAAATGTGTGTTATTGCTTAGTTATTGTACCACAAAATCAATGCCATTCTGCTTCTGAGATATCTAAGACAAAAACTCATGCCTATTATCATTTACTTTTGAACTAGGGCCTACTGCAGTTAGTGCTGGGTAAAATGATTGAAATAATCAATTATCGTTGCTACGAATGTATAATTTTGATAATCGATTATCAAATTTCATAATCGATTATATGTCCAAATTACATGTCATAATCTCTTTCACATAGGTTCCCTTAAGTACAAAAAGGCAAGAATAAACTTGAATGACGCAGAATTGACCCAAAAAATACAGAATTTTGGCATGTTTTTAATTTAGTATTAACAGGGTTTCTCAATTAAATTATTTCGATTATTAATCGATTATTGATTGGTAATCTGCTATTGATAACATCTGAATTTTGTAGTCGATACCCAGCTCTAGTTACAGTATAGTTGAACAAAAACATTTGTGCTCTTCAGCTAGGGTACTGAATAAATCATTTTTTTATTAGGATCGTTAATTATATTATATAAGTCTGGCTTGTAAAGTTTCAATTAATATTTATTCTACTTCAAAACCAAATTTATTAGTCTCGCATATATTTTGAATCTAAAAGCATATATACCATTTCTTGACAATAAATAAGCAACTTTTGACATTTACATTTTGAATATATTGTAATAAAAAGCAGGCAGTTTAACAAACAAACTTGGTATAAAATTTGATACATTGAAATAATGTGATGAAAAAGCAATAAACTTAGAATTACTTACCTTGCTATCCTCGAGCCGAATAGCTTCAAATATTTTCCAGACATTTTCTGGACCTGCAGTTCCAACTTGTCGCTGCAAATCATAGTGTTTGAGGATAGGGTTGCTGTCGTCTGATATTATAGAATGTTTTAACATGGATAACACATCCATATTACATCGGAATATACTACATGCCCGTTGACAACAGCCTTTATTACGCTGCTCTGTAATAACATCAACTGTCTCAATAGTAATCTCACACATCTACAATTCCACTAATCAAAACAAATCAAATACTTCGTCACTATTAACCTATATATTTCACTCACTTTTTACCAGAATTAAACAAGGCTTTAATCCTATTACCACACTTTGATTGTATTATTTCTCAAAACTGACTGTCACTGATTTGGTTCCTTTGATTAATTTCCAGAAATAACCTTTGTTTTACCAATTCTCACAGAAACATCTAGCAGACGACAATCACTTTCTATAGTATAAATATTCTAAATTAGTCATCTTAATAATTAATCAACATTTTATTCTGTGATTTTATGTGGTTAAAAATATGTCACAAACTTTTTTGTGACAATCACAAAATATATTGGAATACAATGGAACTGTAATTAATATATACTCTACTTCAATTACTCCCAATTTCTATATCCAAATTATTTTAACAGTGTTTTAGTGTATGTAAAGATATATCTCAAAAAACATTATCCATTATAGTCCACATTTTCCATTAAAAATATTAATGTACATCCCAATCACTATGTCTAAATCAAAACAATCACATGATTCCAACCATCTAGTTGATCTCAGCGTTGATGTATTAATATCAGTCAGTTATTGGTTCTACTAATAATTGTGTCTTCTACTGAAAGAGAAAAATACAATGATATATTTGACTGATTTGTCTTTATTCAATATATTGTGATGTAGATGATGTACTATAAATATATATAGTCAGTTGTACACCACAATTCCATCTTACAAATCAGAACCAGACATATATCAACCAAAACCAGAGAAATGTGGACTAGCGTTATCCATACAGGTAGTTTTAATGATTTCCTGGCTAAAATCATGAAAATTTGCACACCAAATGTCATGTGAGACATGTCATTAAGACAGTCAAGATACAGTTTAGAACTGCTTTAAAGATTTATACCTTTTCATTACAACCCAATCAAATTTTTACCAATAGTTATGGACATTAACTCAACAACTATCTAATCCACATACATTAGCATATCAAATTTCAATGAGATCTGGAAAGAGATGGACAGACAATGATAAGATATGTCTATATTACATGCAGCAATATAAGAAGTTTATAATCAATCATCGCAATATACAAACCAAGACTTACAAGATATTAGGTCTGTTACTACATCAAGACAAATTTGACAATATAGAAATTTTGTTTAAAAAATCGACAGTGGTTACAGTTTGAATTATATAGAAGCATTGAGTTAAGAGACATGTCTGACTTCAAAGACAACAGGATTTTTTAATCAAAGACCTTAGTTACAGCCTTGGATATTCCTCTTAATACACATTCTGTTATAATCAAACTGGTTTACAAGACAAGACTGTGGAATCCAAATTTTTCTACCGTCTTTCTCTTCCCTTGTAATGTTAAAAATACAATTTGGAATAAAGATATTCCTTTTTACACACATTCTGCCATATTTCAGATGGTTTACAAGACAATTAAGGCTGTGAATTTGAAATTTACTACAGTCTTTCTAAACCTATGTAATGATATTCCATAAACATGCTGGTTTACAAGACAATTACACTGTGAACCCAAATTTTTCTACAGCCTTTCTATGCCTTACTGATGTTAGATCTCTTAATTCCCTTTATTGGGAAGGGATATAAAAAGAAAATTGCCTTCCTCCCACTGTGATTGCTACCCAACAATTATTGACCCACTGTGAATCTATGAATTTATGTCTATTTATCCCTTTTATCCTTTCCTATTTCATGTTGTCTGGATCTAGGGTCTAAAGCTCTAATCTTATTATGAATAATTTCTACCGGTGTTTTATTCCCTGTATTTCAATGGTTTGAATAGAACAATAGGTTATATTTTTTTTAACTATGCTAAAGAGACCTAAGCTTTATATCTGCTTAAAAATTCTATTTCTTTTAAAAAGCTTTTTATAATAACACAGTATATTGATTAACTTTTTTTCAAAATTATGCGTGAAACAAAGTAGAAATTTACTTGAACAATTTTGCAAAAAAGTAATTCAAGGCAGAAAAATGAATTTATATTGAAAACTTCTTATTTAAGTAAGCAAATACATTCACTGTGTGTTTTAAAAGTTTTAATAAAATCAACTTTCTTGGCCTCTAGTCACCATTTTGTCTAACCTGCGTGTTTTTACAGATGAAATAACCTTTCATTTGTTATAAATCTTATTACAGAACTGATGTGCAGGTTAACAGAAAACAATCTAAACAATAAACATTATACAAGCATCCTTAAGAATAATCTGTAATCATCAATTGTATTAACCTAGATTTTACAACAGATTTTAGCAAATGATTTAACATGTGTATCAATAAATAACTAAAAAGGAAAATTAATACTGTTTCTCATAAAACAAACATGAATTTTTATGTATCCATGGATTTTCATTCTTAATAAAGTATTGTTTTTGACAAATTATGTTCATATTGTGTTTGACATATTATGAATATCTAAGTATTGTTTTTGTACATTCTGTTTATCAAAGTGCTATGTTTGACGTATTATGTTCATCAAAGTATTTTGTTTGACATATTTTGTTTATCAAAGTGTTGTGTTTGAAATGAATATCTAAGTATTTCTTTTTGCACAGTCTGTAAATCAAAGTGTTGTGTTTGACATATTATGTTTAAAGTATTTTGTTTGACAAAGTATGTTTATCAAAGTCTTGTGCTTGACATATTATGGTCATCAAAGTATTGTATTTGACTTATTATGTTTATAAAAATATTTTGTTTGACACCTTATGCTCGTCAAAGTATTTTGTTTGACATATTATGTTTAATGCAGTATTTTTTGTACACTTTCTGTTTATAGAATTGTTGTGTTTAACATATTATGCTGATCAAAGTATTGTATTTGACATAAATTAACAACAAAAACAATTTCAAAACAATCAAAAATCGATATTTACATCAAGAAAAGTCACTTTGATTTCTAACGAGAAGAAAAAACGTCAAAAAGTCATTATTTAAAGGTTGTTCTATAAAACAATAGAAAATACACTTTTGTCCAATTAGTAGAAATTGTAAATCATGAAGACAAATCTTGAGAGAATTCTCAGAAGTCATTATTCTTTCAGCTTGATTCCTAAACCTATTATAGACTCATTGTTCGTTTAAATTTGAACCTGTTACAAAAAGATCAAAGATTCTCCAAGGCATTTGGTGCAAAACTACCCAGTTGTTACATTGGCCATGAAAAATCATGAAATACAATATCATTTTGAAAGAAATACACTTGAGAGCAGGATATTAAAAAAAATATAAAATCAAAAAGCTATCATAAAGTCATCAGATAAAGATGGTAATCATGTCATACTTGTCTTTCAATAGAATAACTGTTTCATTCATTCAAATTTCAAATTAGGCCCTGGGACCCCTTCCACAAAAAATTAAATTTTGTAGTAAATATGGTATTTCTCAATGTAAAATTCTGCACTTACAATAAATTCTTATCCTAAGATTTTTTGTGGAAAGGGATCCAGGGCATAAACTGACCCAGAACACATGTGGTTTTGATTCCACAAATAATAAGCCTATAATAGCTATCAAAATGTGAAAATAATTTTCAAAGTTGGAACAAGTATACAATTATTAAGTCTACTGAGCATTACAAGTTGTTTTTTTTAAAAACATATGAAAGAAAACAGAAGTATTTTTTTAAATATTCAAATTCTCAGACTAAGTTCATTGAAGTTTGGTTCAAAAGTAGCCATCTGATCTACTATTTTATTTCAATATTGTATGGAAAAATTCAGATCAGTCATTATCCATACTGACACAATAAAATTTACCTGTAGAAAAAAATGTAGTTCTTATATAGTACTTACGTTGTTAAAACAAACCCTTTTCCACAGAATGAAAATTTCATATCAATCATCTTATATACTCTTATAAAATCCACAGTAAAGAGTTGTTAATATAATCCAACTAGACTCTAGTTAGAACAAATCATAACACATAAAGAAGAGAAATCATCACCGTGTTTCTACAACAATATTCAACGCCTTATCTTCTCTGACGCTAAAACGGTCACCGATTGACATTTGTGGTATTAGATTTATTGAACGTAGAGTATGGCTTTATTTCTAAATATTGGACAAGACGACGCAATCTAGCGATATTTCCTGCTAACTACCATACTACGTTTGTCAATACTCATGTTGCTGTCATGGAAAATAGATGCAGTTCTAATTATTTCTGGATAAAATATATAATGAGCTATAATGATTTTTCTGCCTTCAGGTGACAATTGAGTTAGTTATTACAACGGCCTTGTTAAGCCCTGGCACTACAGATATCAGATAAATCTATAGACCTTACTTCTAAATAGAAATAATAATTAATGCATGCTGTATTTCAAAGCTTACTCTTGTTTTCTGAACATACATGAACATACATGTGTTCTGTTACATGAGATGATATACATTATTGTTAATGTTTTAAATATTAATGTTTCTGAAGAAATATTTTCATGCTTATTTGAAAACAAAATAGCTTTTAACAGCAACAAAAATTTATGCAACTGCTAAACATTCAAAACATTTTAGAGTCAATTATAGAATTTCCGATCAAACCATCTTATACCATAATGATTTGATTCACATTTGAATAATGCTTCTATTTCAAGATCAACTATTTTTGTTCTTTGTCTGTTCATTTACGTTAAAAGCTTTTCCAGTCTAACATAGAGGTTTGTTGTGATTCACAAGTGATTTTCAAGCAAATGGAGATGTCTTAATAAATATGTCCATTTTTTACTTCTTGTTTTGTACAAATGCGACATTGCTGACGTCAATTTAAAGAGATTGTACTGGTTTTGTGTGTTTATGTTTACACTAATGGTTTGATTCAGAATCACCACTCAAACCAAATGGTTTTTGCAATAATGATGTCAGTTTCAGGGCCTTAACTACATCAAGACAAATGAGGAAAATGCCTCAAACGAAATTTTGATTAAAAATGTCAAATTATAAATATGATATCTGCTAAATATATCTGTTATTTGTTGTCTACAGACAAAGGGGCTACCTTGTGAAATCTTCCAAAGACTTTGCAATGAATGACAAATTTGACTTAAAAAACTAATGGATATTTGCCTCATAGAATAGAGGTTTTTAACCCTTTTCTTTCCATTACTCCTTCTGGTTGCTTGATCAATTGCATTACCCCTCTACCCTCTATAAATCCTTACATCAGAGCTACTTAAATTATAATTGTCCAAACATTTTTATGTCATAGAAAAAAAGACACATTTTTAGGCCCTGAATTTATGTGAACAACTGACATTAGACAGGAAATGAGAATGTTGCAAACAGAAGCTATAAAAAAATTCATCACAAATAACTTTATAATTGATGTACCATACAATTTATACAATCTTAACAGCTGCAACCTCAAAAATAACTCAGGTGCTTAAAACTTTTATAATATCAATTATCAGGTTGACAGGAAAATAATAATTGTGAAATTGTGAAATATGAAATTTCCAATTATTCCATCTTATACCATAATAAATTGTGAAAAACAGCAATTCAAATTACTGACCACCTAATTATTCCAGTGAAACCACCTTTAAATAAATCATGAATTTAAAAGGAGCAGTGCCAACAGGTTAGGTCATCAGCTTTTCATAAGGGTCTTCAAGTCCCTAGATCCTTGAAAATACAGAAATCTTTTGACCCAAAAATCATAAGTTGAAAAAAAGGTTGTCAAAAGCTTGTAATAAAATGAGATTTCATTTTTGGAATAAATGAGACACTGAATTTTCAATTAAAAAGCTTCTAAATTTAAAATTAGCTACAGTATCATCTCATTCACAGAAAGAAAATGATTAAAGAAAATTATTAAATAAATTTGATTTATGTTTAAC
Organism: Lottia gigantea; assembly: GCF_000327385.1. Lineage (NCBI taxonomy): Eukaryota > Metazoa > Mollusca > Gastropoda > Lottiidae > Lottia > Lottia gigantea. The sequence continues at coordinate 220,925 of NW_008709979.1, read as the reverse complement.
TTAATGAAAGAATATCAAATGATTTCTATTGGGCAAATACCAGACCCATATGAAGACATACAAAGTCCAAATTCAAGAGTAGTATGTCTAGTTAGGAGCTTATTTAATTATTCCAAAGTATTTATAAAAGGGACACAAATTTTGAAATAAACTACTTTAATATAAAACTAGAGGATCAATTCAAATAATCATTGGTTTAAAACTAAATTTAGACTGAACCTGCTGAGGATTACACTTACATACTGTTTTGTTTATCTGTCAAAAAACTAGAGCCTTATTAAAAAAATAAGATCATATTCAAAAAAAAGTCTGACCAGAAGCTTAAAATTCTTAATTTCACTTGGTGATGAAAACAGAAATTGTTGATAGTTGTGTTGTATATCATAAAATTGTATTTTATTATATAATGTGATCTCTATCCCTTTAATGTTTCCTAAATTATTGTAATTTAAGATAGTGTCATTGAGAAATATTCATAATAATTACCAGTAAAAGTAGAAATCGGTTTATGATTCAGAATGAACCTGCTGAGGATTACATCTAAGTTGTTTTCTTTCTCACCCGGCTTTTTCATACATATATTTCTTAGCAGTATAGATAATCTTAAATGAGTGCCAGATTTAATATTACCCTATCCTTAATTGCTGATAGTTTTGATCATTACTTTTCCACGGATTAAATCCAGGCGAATTTAAGTGCCAATGTGATTCATTGTAAAGAAAACCTAGGATAATAATTCAACTTGTTGACAAACTGTTTGTCACATTTGACAATTAGATTGGCAATTTGAATTTGAAAATAATACTACAGATCACTATTGCATCTTATAACATTATATATTTCATCTAATGAGATGTGTCAATTGTGCTGAAATGTTATGTACTTTATAATTAAAGAAGAGTGTTATTCCCTTGTTTAATTTGTTACATGTACTCTCTGCTTCTTAATGTCATCCAATTCATATAACATTGAATACAAAGAATATACCATTTATGCCGTATCTAAATATACTTCATATTGCTTACCTTATTAAAGAAATATCCAATAAAGTCAATAAAAAAAATGACTCAAATTGCATTATAACATCTAATCCATTTGGGGTCTGACATTTGAGATTTCCCAAGGATGAGAATGTGAAACTTGTATCTAAATCATGACTCCTACATCCACCACAACTTGTCTATTTCTATCCATCTCTTTTGATACATGTATCTATTGTTCAGAATACTAATTATCTATTAGAAAGTGCTCTCTGTCAACTCAAATACCATCTTCAGACTTATCAAAATCAATATATAAATATGTTGTTTCTATCCTGATGGTTTTATCATAATGATTTCAAATTGACAGTTTCCAAGTTCACTGAGATCAAACCCCTTCAAACACAGTGTTGAGATGTCACAGAATTTTTACAATTTCAAGATAAATTGTCCAAGGATAACAAATTTTTCAAGACTGTCATGATTATTTTGCCTGGTAGTTTAGCATACAAATTTAAGTCTTGACAAACACAAGGATATGTCTTAGAAGAACCTATCCAAATCTATTTAAATTTCAATCGTATAAAGTTGGAAAACCATTGATATACATAATATATGAAGGAATTTCTGGGAGAATCAACACCTCAGCTCTGGCATTTAGAATAATGCAATTCATGCAGATAAATTGTCAGACAAATTATCTTGAAAATTCCAATTGAATGATCACCAATTTTTTTTTTCTGAAGAATTACCTTAAACCAAAGTACATTAGTCTCATTAAAGGGACAGGTTAATTTGAATCTTGAAAATATATAAATAGTCTTCAGAAGTACTAGAAATGAAAATCGCATAATTTACTTTAAAAATATCTCAAACTAGGAATTTTACTCAATGTTTCTATATATATATTTTCTATATATCACAGAGTATCTTAAAATGACAAGTCAAACATTGATAATTCTGGACACACACGGATTTGAAGGCTCAAATTTCGACCTTCAGCTGTGAACACTATTACTGATTGGCGTAGCTAAAGAAATCCAGTTTCTGAGTCTTAAGTTTGATTAAAAGAATGGCACATCTGTCCCTTTAACATTCAGTTTATATCAGATATGAAAAAAATATAATCAGTACCATAACAAACCAATAAATTGATTTGCCACGCAATAACAAAATATTTCCAGCTAATGCAAAATACATCAATTGATAACAAAAAAACTATAAAAACAGAATATCTATATTAAAAGTTTGATGGTATATTTCTTCATCTTATCAATAAAAACTATACAAAATTACCGTACAGGTAGGTAGATGACAAGTTAACGTTCGCTTTCAGCGCATGCTGATATCGCAAACTAGGTAGTTGTTGTTGGTAGTCGTAGTAGTTGGATTGGTTCAAATTGGATGATTCTGTGTTATTGGTTTGTATAAAAAAAATAATCTTCAATTTATACCAAAGATGACCAAAAAAAATCTCCGGAAAACTATTGGTTTTATTTAAATTTTCTACCTAAAAGTACATATTAATTAATAGACCATGCATAACAATTCCCAACAGCATGATATGGTATAAATCCTGTAGAGTAGGTAGTTACTCTGCATGATGAAGGTGATAAAATAACAAATTAATATTATCAAGTTGCTATAACAACAGATACATTAGTATTACTAAATCTTTTATCTTCTTATCACAACTTATTAAAAATAGTATTTGGTTGCTAACAATAATTAACAAAGAATGATCAATTACTAAACAATTGCAGATAAAATTGTCACCCATTAAAGACAATTACAGAACTATGCAATAAATAAACCAAGTGCTAATGAACTGCAAAACAAAAGCCGAAATCCAAAACAACATTTTGGGGAAATATTGGTACCAGCAAAAAAAAGTTCTAAATTGAATTATTCAAGAGATCATACAAAATATATATGTACCAATCGGCAATATTAACTGTTTGTCATATTGTATATGTCAGCTAGATGTCCAAATATTATCCAAAAGACACCTTGATGTCAATTTTCAACTAATCTCCTCGAGCACAATTATGAACAGGATCCAAAACTGCATGACAGTTACCTCTATGGAATTGATCACCAAATCATGGCAATGCTCATCATCTATAAACGAGGGTGTCATCGGGATAATGACAACATCTATGTGCACCAAAGCTAAGGCTCTCAGATATAATTTGCAGCTTTTGTGGTTAGACATCTTATGAAAAATTGATATGATGCAACTGGAAGTCAAAAATGTCCAGCTAAACATAAAAAACCTACAAAACCTTTTTACAACCCCTTGAAGCACTGCATAGATTCATGTTCAGCCAGGTAAAATGGTACCCTTGACAACCGATAATCTAAGACTCTACCTATCTTCCTTAAACAATTTGCTGAAGAGTTCACAACTTCAAGCACCAAACAGCATTATCTAATCTTGAAGAGTGAGAATATCATGCCTTTTTAAAACTTATAAAGAGTACACCATTCAAAATATAGTTTCTGATTTTTATTTTACAAACTCTGGAAAGTTCAATAATGGAAGGATATTAAACTGATTAACTCTCAGACTATGATAATCAAGATAATTGACCTTCCTTATTCCTGATAGTAGACTTTAATAATCTACCATTATCATATCATCATTACATCTACTTCATTTCTTTATCATACTTGAATTAACAGGTAGAGAGCATTGACTTTTTTATTTTTATTTTTCTTAAAATGAGGAGGTAAATGTTATTACTTTACCAATAAAAGTACTAACAATTCTTATTGCAAATTTAAAGCTTCATTGCTCAGTTGTTGCTGTCAGTTTAACTCTCAAGGCAATAGATATATCCTTAGAAATTTGGCTGTAATTGAGGGGAGACAGGGGCTTACAAGATGTATAGGGGTAACAACACTAAAAAGCCAGTAAAGTAGTGGGTATTTTTGCAGAAACGGAGAAGGTATATTAAGTAAACAATCTAATTAAACCTTTACTTTGCTCTTTCACATGGGAATATAGTTTGCCAGGCTATAAGCATACTGCACTACATCGAATTAAGAAAAAACCAAAGATATCAAATAGGATATGCTGATGAACATATCAATGGATGAACATACAATGACATACAAAAACCATGATTTATTCTATTCAAAACACACTAAAATATCTTGAAAACATGAATGGATCATCATCTTGACTGATGGAAAGAATCAGTTGTTGAAAGTCAATATCTATCTGTTATAAGTAAAACAGTAGTTGATATCATTATTATAATACATTTTATCATGCCATTATACCAATACAATACTTAAATTACTTTACTAATGGACATGTAGTTTCATGATAAATTTCTGTTTGCCGAGTTCAAGATGGTAGATGGTAAGGTTGGGTGGGTAGGAAAGGGGATTGGAAGCACTAGACAGATTTCCCTGGGTGTCACATCAGAATTTTTCCTAACTATGGGGTATTAGGGTCATGGCAGATAACTAAGATATTCCACTGCTACATAATATGGCTAGTAAAATCTTAATTGATCAGAGTTATTTTGACATTTTTATTCACATGAAAAAAACAGGATGTGAATTAAGTTTCCCAAGTTGTCATTCTTTAACACAGTCTATGTCCAAAAAACCTTTTTATATTTTGTGCTCTTCTACAATAACCATGGTAGGACATACTTTTTCAGAACAACTACTTTATCATAATAAAAGGGTCGAATTGAACCCTATACTGAAAGCTTCTCTGGATAATTGATTTTTTTCCCACTGACCCAACAAAGCCTGTAATGGCCAGCATAACCAAATAACCTTTAAAGTATTTTAGATATTTTTTATTTGATAACAAAGAATGAAATAAGAAGTAATTCTTGACTTTTCTTCTCTTGAAGTTATGATGAAGCTACCCTAACAGTTAACACTACTTGGTCTTTAACACTTAATAAAAAAGACTTAATAATATTGCCATTTGTTTTACAATACCTTTGAGATTACAGAGACAATTATACAAACAAATGGTATTTTTATTTAACATCTTGCTTGTTACTGTTCTATATTAACAGTTAACTGAAAGTTTTTTCGATCAATATTTAAATATTGAAATGAAGGTTTTCTTTCTGATCTAGATTGTACAGACAGACAGCCCCTTATCTGCTCATTTTTATTTCCAACTGTTGGTGGATCTGTAATGTACATATTTTAGAACCCTGGGTCTATATTTCCATCAGAACTGGTTTGAAATATCTAAAGGCAGCTTTTAAGTATAACGAAGTAATGACTACAAAATTACAATCAATTACACAATGACATTGTCGATATCGTGGCTAATGACTGCATTATATAGTCTCATTATGACCCAGGTACCATTATTAACCAATCAAAAAACAGTATTTAATATTCAAATCACCTTCATCAACATAGTGATCACGGTCGTAAAACTCATTCAAAAACCTGACTTGAATCATAACCCAATCAAAATGCAATAAACTCTAGTGGTATATCAGTAGTAAGAATAAGCCATTGAAAGAGATCCCATTGCACAATGCATAGCTGTTATGTCATGTCAATGCCTACTATCCCAATAAGGAGCAGAACAGTAGGAATTTCCTAACATTTGTTTGTTCAAGTCATCAATTAAACTTTGCTACAACCACAACTGGTTAGATAAATGCAAGGTGGTTTTGATAAATTGGTTTCATGTAAATCACATCTGAAATATACACAATCTAGCACTACTAGAACACATCTCAAATCAATTCTTGTCAGATAGTTTCTTCACTAACTTCTTAAATCATCAATCAGATTTTTTCTTCTCTAGTCAAATCACTAGAGACTTGACTAAATAGAAGTAAATATTATGAGAAATACTACTGGAATAGAAATGAGGTGTTTTTATATAAACAGCTAAATAAGTACTAATCTTCTTAAAATTACATTAATTATAGTAGTGAAAATTTCTTTCTCAAAAAGAATAAAATATAGATCTGACATTTGTCAGTACATCTTCCTGGCATTTTCTAACATTTAAGACAAAAACCAGAATTGAAAAGTAAAAGAAACAAAAAAGCCAAAAAACACTTTTAATCTTTTAAATGCCAATGTGAAACCTATCTTTTTTCATGTGATTTCAACAACTGTCAAAACATAACATCTACAAGAACTGAAATAAAATGAATGGAATTTTATGTCCTACTTTTTTGCATCTAATGGGTTAATGCCATGTAGGGTGCAATGAGGGAAATTTTTGCACTGTGGAATTAGCCTACTGTTTTTCTATTTCCAAATGACAAAGGATGTAAGAACAAAACATGTAAATATGCAGTATATCTACGAGGGATAAGAAAAGTTTATTGAGCGATTGAAAATTCTTTCCTGAAATCTCCAGTCAGTCAGATTCAGTCATTACTGCATATGTAATGAAACGTAAGTTGTTGAATCTACAGACTAACTACAATTTACACGAATATTTCATGAGAGTATAAGGCTATTGATGACTTCTAGTCCATCACAAATAATAATCATATCAATAAAAACTGTACACAGCAGGTACTACCTTCATATCATTTGACACATTCTAATATCAAATACTCCTTGTCTTTTTTATCATTGATAAACAAAGACACATTACCTGCCAGTGAAATAATGAATCTTAATATTATTGTCACCTCATTATAAGAAGCCAATGCCATGTCTTTCATATATCCTGAAGGGAAGATCTGACATTCCTATTGTCTTTCATTGTGCATTCATTTCTATCACATTATCCAGGATTTTGAGACCTTGTACATAGTAACGAGTTTAACTACTTCTCTTGTTAATAAAGGCTACCAGCTGACTGGCAAGACAATCAATATGTCCTACTAATCAAGACTTAATCTATAAACAATGATTTAATCTTTATCAAACTTTCATTACCATTTAAATTGTCTTTAATTATATTGTGTTTAATGGAAAGTTTCAGGGTCGAACTACTGACAAAGCAGACAATTTCATGCCATTACAATTCAATACAACATGCATTTCACAGTTAATGTTTATAATTATACATTGTAATGTCCTAGATTACCGTTACTAATGTGATTCTTGCATACAACTGTCAATTTCAAACAGTATTTGGAATCTGTAGTCTTCATTAGTCTATTAAGGATTTAAAAGGAAATGAAGTTTTACACCCTACAGATTTCTGCTCCCAATAGAAGAAATCAGTTTAATAATACAACACATGCATGGCTTGAGTAGGACAATTGGTAGAACAAACACCTCTTAAAACTGTTTAAGTTGTGCGTCATGTGATACGCAAACCCACCTCTATGACATCATATCCGATATCTCCTATGTGACATTTTGGCAAATTAGTTGTACATTTTTTAGTGAAGGTATCATAGTCTTAATCCTACTTTTGCCCAATTTATAGCAGGTGTTGAAAAATCCAAATACATGTACACTATTTAACCATCTCTAAGATGGTACATTGAACCATCAAGTGAACTTCCAGAACAACCATGGGCTACTACCTCAGAAAATGACAGAATTTCGTTCTTACATATTTTGCTCTTTTGAGCTGCATTCAAAATTATTGCCTTGAATCCATCAATAAGGAATGGCAATTAAAAAAATTCTTATTTCAAATCAGTTAAATGGGGTTTCAAAACATGGTTTATAGAACTAGCATATATATAGATAAACATAGTTTACATCATAGAGATTTACTCTAATCTAAGAAAATATATGTTGGGAAGAATTATGTCAACTCCAACTGTTGAAGTAATATTTATGATGAGATCTATTAAGTCCCACTAATACCATATTAATAAAATGTTATTTAACGCTAATTGCAAACTTGTCACAAAAATCTGTCCGTTAAAAAAATAATTCTAAGATCAGACTGTCTTGTATTGATGTGTTTGAAACTTTTTTTTCTTAAAATATAACTGATATTTAACATCGTCTACTCCTTAATCTATATGCCAAAATTACACCTACAATTGACTATAATTATAAGCGTGAACTGTCTTATCTTTTCCAAATCCAAGGATATTTGAATATAAGAATGTTTAGTAAAATCAGTAGATCAATAATGACTAACTGTTCATTGTTCCATTGTTACAAGACATCTAACAGCTGACATCATCTTGGTATATTTTTACACACAAATACTTTTCTTTACAGCAACCTAATTTTATGTTGTTACTAAATGATCAGATTGCTAGAGTGCTGGCTGAAAAATTCTGAACCTAACAGTGAAAGACCTGTACCAATTTTGTGGCATTTACTTATTTTTAACAAAGTCATTCACAAGCATATGAAGATATGTGTCCTTCATACAAAGAAAAAACATAGATCTTGAAATTAGATCAGGTGTGTAGTTTTGTAAGTAACCAGGGTAACCATTATCAGGAAAATGGCAACCAGCAAGTTCTGTTTTTCATTTTGGGAAACAAGTTCAAGTCAAATGAGACCATAAAATCATTGCAACTAAAGGTGTGGGTCGCGGTCAGAGATTCTTGTTTCCGATTAGAGTCTTGAGTAAAATCTCGTGTGTGCCTGTGCTTCCATGACAAAATTATCGTCCACAACAGGATTTATAGTATCAAACAATATCTTTTATCGTCTGCAAGACAAACCGTCATCATCCAATAAGATTCATTTTCCGTTCAATTTCATGCTCTGCAGTGAAAAACGACTGACTGGAGATTTTTTTCTCCTCATGTGCCAGTCAGTGAAACTGTTGACAAGACTCTAGTCGGCAACACAGGAGGTCAGGAATCTGATACATTTCTGATCTGCTGTGAAGATCTGTGTCACCCATCTTCATCTTGATGAAATGATAATGAGCTCAATGTCAACTTCTAATGACAGATGCCCACAACACTGGTAAAGGTTGCTTGTGTGCACCTAGGTAATGCTTTCAAAATTGGTTGCTATTGAAAGACTATCTGGTCATTATCGAGCTATCTCTTCTATGCTTGATTTCCACAACCAATTTCTAACTACAGTGGAAGAGGAAAGGAAACTACAAAAGTATTAAAAGAATGTACTTTTTGGTGGCAAAAGTTTGTTTCAATCCGATTGAGATATCCCACAGATTTTTTCAACCATCTTTCCCTCAATTTAATTGTGTTTATTTGAAATATTTCTGTTCCTTCAATAAATTTTAACTTATCAAGGAGGTTTGTAAAAGTAGAAGTCCAAACAAAAAAGTCGCGAGAAAACTAAGAAATAAAAAAAAATATACTGAGAGTTAATTGAGAGCTCAGTGGGTATTTCAATAAAAATCCACATTTCCCTGAGAAACTATACAATGTCAATGACATATTTTAAATAATAGATCACTTTTCATCAAATCTTCTCTGTTTAACAGACGTTGCAGCCTGGTCTAATGTCAAATCATTTCCGAATTTCAATTGTCCTGGTTTTTTTCTGAAGAGAAGATTTTTCACCAATCAATAATTGTGTTATCCTGTTACTTAGCTGACTAATTCAAGAAGCTAGAGGGTAAATGATGTTACTTTAAGCAGTATCTGTGAGGCACTCAAGGGAAAAGTGTTAATTTAAAGAAATAAATGTGTAGATTGTCAGTATTGAGGGAATTATCATGATAAATTGCTACTCTGACAAGGGTTTATATGAGAAACATTTTCAAATAACAGGTTAATTAATATATTTTTCTAGCTTTATCCTATCTTAAAATAGAAGATGGTATAGGATAATTTGTTTTCCAACACTACAATATTACAAGACAATTATTTGTCAGTAATAATGGTCTATCAACTAAACTAGATTTTCTGTGGTCAGATATTACAAACCATTCATGTGCCATACTGGCAAAAATGAGTGAATCCATGTCACTGGAAGACTAAAAAATATCTTACAAGAGTGCAAAAATACCGTCATTGAAGGTTAAGAAAACATAAATATGAATGCTTTACTACTTATATCAACTTATATATTTTGAATTTTTAAAAGTTGAGTGGTTAGGAAAAAACCCCCATTAAGAGACATTGCTCTTCTTTTTGGGGGATGAAATTGTCTAAATATAACCCTGTCAGTCTTAATGATAGTGATTCGATAAAATGGCTGTTAAAATGCATCTTAACGAGAAATAATGGATGGCCAAGTATAGATTTACTAATCGCAAGTTATAGAGGGAGCCACTTCAGCTTCCTGTTAAAGATAATTTGTACGCGTCATGATAAATGATATTCTTGATCGAATTGATGAAGTAGTCACGAACATCTTTGAACATGCAATTCAAAGATAGAATTTCCAGGTCAAGGAATCTAAAGGAGGTTCTTAAAGTTATTTCCAAGGAAATCCAATCACAATATATAAATCTACAAAATTTATTTTAGCTGAAAAAATGATTGAAGTTAATCATGTCAAAGACAGTGGATTAAACTATAAGACATTTTGAAAAAGTTCATGTCTCATAAAATCTTAGACATTGGTCTAATGGTCTATCACTGTGGATAGCTTTATTTTCAAGACCTCTGCTCAAGGACTAAGAATCTTCATTTTTACGGATGACTTTGAAGCTCTAATCCCAATAAAATGGTGAAATGGTCTATAAAAAAAAACATGTTTTTCTATGGATGATTTTGAAAGCTTCACTGATGTTATATCTTTCATAAATGGTACATGAAAAGTATATGTACCCAATGGATGTCTCTGAAGTCTTGATTAATGATTTAACCCTAACAAACCTGGGACATAATGTTTTTAAAAAGTATCTCCATGGATATCTCTGTAACATTGATTGATGCTCCAACAAATTTCTCACATTGACAAACACTAGTTAAAGGAAGCAGAAGTCTAATGTTAGTATAAACTTATCAGATGTCAGATGAATTAGGGCTGAAGACTGAAGATGATGTAAAACAGTAAGGAAAGTGTGGATGCTCGAGGTTGACTCTTTTGATCTATATATCTGGAGTTTAATAGGTCTTTGATAGTAGATGTCTGAAATCTTGAAAAATAGCGATGGCCTTCGTGATTTGCCAACAATTGTAATTTAATGTGTTTTCAAAAAGTCATATTAAATATTTTTCGATTTTTTAAAATTTTTTAAAATTCACCTCTCTCAAATGGTAATTGTCTGAAGACTCGACAACTGAGTGAACAGGACCAAACGTGTGGGACATGGTGCTGAATTAAAATAAAAAAAGAATTTTTAAGAAGAAACCTAAGAAACCAGAAAAAAAAGGATGTAAGAAAATGACAGTTTTGTCTAAAATAAGCAGTTCAGCATGATTTTAGTGTTAGGGATAGAAGACTTTTCAAATGATCTGGCTAAACTTACTGAGTTGTACGAAGAAAGGTAAAGACTACCCCTCAACTGCATTGCGGTACTGTGTGGGGTACAGGTATATTGTAGAATATTTGTTAGCCTTATGGACTCATTAATGGTTTCTGCTTTGTATAGATACCAAAAGTTATGTTCAAAAACAAGTGATCCAAAATATATCTGAGCACCTCATAAAAAAAGTGACCTTTTATGTCTTGCCCTAATCATATCTCTTCTGTATTTCAAGTTCGAGTAAAGATAGTCTGATTTGTCCAGCTATGTTGAGGGATGTTCTAGGTGTAACAATGGCTTAAGTTATAACTAATAATCAGTAGATAGTTAACATGATCTGAAGTAAATAATGACCATGTTAAGTCAACAATACTCTTACAACACCCACAAATTGATCATACAATCCTCTTTTCCATACTTAATTAAATCTATAACGAAGCTAATCAAAATTACTGACCTTTTTCAAATTAAACAAACTATACTCAATATAACCTATAATTACTTGCTATTTATAACCAAAACAATGAACACCCAAGTTTACAAACCATTCCTTTTCATAATTATATTGTCGTCATATGGTATATGGTATATGAGTCAATATTTTACAGATAAAAGATAAAAAAAACTATGGACCAATAATCAATGCTCTGTATTTTAAAGATGGTCATTCCTATCTATCTGGTAGCAATATTAATTAAAAATTCAAAAGATGGCTTGCCAGGCAAGGTAACATACACCCACTACCAGCTGTCAGAAATGATAACAAAGTCTGTAGTGGTTTAATATGTGAAACCAATCATCCGATTTTTACTAATTTCAAGCTTTACCGAGATCTCATACCAAGTTTCATCAAGATCGTATAAAAAATGTAGTCTCTATCAGGCCTACAAGACAAATTAGACGCATTGAATTAATTCAAGGGCAATAACCCCAAAACCGTTCACCCGATTGCTACCAATTTCAACTTGACTGAGATCTTGTCCATATATACATGCATACCAAGTTTCATCGAGATCAGATAAAAACTGCACCCTGTATCATGACTACAAGCCAAATTTGTAGGGTTTTTACTAAATCAAGGGCAATAACTCCAAAACCATTCATCTGATTACGACCACATTCAAACTTGACCAATATCTCATTAATATATACATGCATACTTAGTTTCATCAAGATTCAATAAAAATTGCAGCTTTTATCGTGCATATAAGCCAAATTTAACATGTTTTTACTAAGTCAAGGACAATAACTCTGAAATCGTTCATCCGATTTTTACCAATTTCAAACTTGACCGAGATGTCATCAATATATACATACATACTAAGTTTCATCAAGATGGCGACTAATTAAATAAATAACATACTTGTAAAACGTATTATTTCTATGACCTGGTAAAAAATTTAAAAAAAAAAGATATTCTATTTGTGGTTAGAAGGCAATTTAAAATTGTGTTGCAAAATCAATGACTGCTACAACCTTCACCAGAGTCATCCAAACCAATAGTTTGTGCTTCTAGGAATTCACACGCAAATTACTATGTATTTATTATAAGCTTCCTTCTGTTTACAGAGAATCCATGTGAATGCACTGAAAGTTACTGAAATTTGACATGGAAGAATTAGATGCAAATTTGATGTCTGTAAGTTAACTTTTATTAGCTCTGGATATCTCAATTGACCTAAGGAAAACTAGAAATTAGATGTATAAAATTAGACATTACACTTGGTGTATAAAATTAGAAATTACACCTGGGTATATAAAACTACACATTACACCTGGGTATATAAAACTAGACATTACACCTGGGTATATAAAACTAGACATTACACCTGGGTATATAAAACTACACATTACACCTGGGTATATATAAAACTACACATTACACCTGGGTATATAAAACTACACATTACACCCAGGTATATAAAACTAAACTTTACACCTGGGTATATAAAACTAGACATTACACCTGGGTATATAAAACTACACATTACACCTGGGTATATATAAAACTACACGTTACACCTGGGTATATAAAACTAGACATTACACCTGGGTATATAAAACTACACATTGCACCTGGATATATATAAAACTACACATTGCACCTGGGTATATAAAACTACACATTACACCTGGGTATATAAAACTAGACATTGCACCTGGGTATATAAAACTACACATTACACCTGGATATATAAAACTACACATTACACCCAGGTATATAAAACTAAACTTTACACCTGGGTATATAAAACTACACATTACACCTGGGTATATAAAACTAAACATGACACCTGGGTATATAAAACTAGACATTACACCTGGGTATATAAAACTACACATTACACCTGGGTATATAAAACTACACATTACACCTGGGTATATAAAACTACACATTACACCTGGGTATATAAAACTACACATTGCACCTGGGTATATATAAAACTACACATTGCACCTAGGTATATAAAACTAGACATTTTCCTGGGTATATAAAACTAGACATTACACCTGGGTATATAAAACTAGACATTACAGCTGGGTATATAAAACTACACATTACACCTGGGTATATAAAACTACACATTGCACCTGGGTATATAAAACTACACATTACACCTGGGTATATAAAACTAGACATTGCAATTGGGTATATAAAACTACACATTACACCTGGGTATATAAAACTACACCAGTTAGTTTACCAATGGAAATTACATTTGGGTGTTTAAAATCAGAAATTACACCTGGGTATCTAGTAAAACTTTGCATACACAAACAAGAAATACTTGAAGTATCTTTAATGAAAGATCAAAGATAACATTAAGTCTCTGAGAATAAATATGGTTTCTATATTATATTGATATAATGTTAGCTTTGTTGAGAAAAAGATCAAAGGGTTAAATTATCAGTCAATATTCATCAGGAGAAATCAATGTTCCATTCATAAGCATTAGAGGATATTTGAGTGGTTATTCAGTTGTTACTGTTCATGATAAATTATCCAATTATAATTATTTTCCTATCATTATAGACAGGTTAACTGATGTCAAATGTATCTTATTTCACACTTTGTCTTTAGAGAGCCACCTGTAGAAAATACAAACCAAATTAATACCGGTGGTTTCTTAGTAAATTTGGCCAAGTATTTTATATGAATTGAAATAGTCGGAGAGGCAGAAAAATTTCATCAGCATAGCAATTCTTAGGGAGCTCTTAATTTCCTCACTCAACACAATTTGTAGTACCATTTAGACAAAATATATGATAAAATACAGTCTCAATTCATTCTGACAGATATTTCTTTGCATTCAAGCATTTGAGAGCCTGTAACATTGTCATACAAGGAATTCTAATGTGAATAATACAGTTCATTATCAAGACCAAGTAGCAATATGGGTTATCACAATGTCTGATGAAAACTTTGAGAGATGAGTTATAAGAAATTATAAACCATAGCCAAAGAAAACTTATACTTACTTAAAATGATATAGTTAAAGCATATCACAAAGGCTCAGTTATTATTGTTTTTCTCAATATGATTTTCAACTGTCTCTCTAACTGTTTATCACATTCCATAATAGTTCAGTCTATTGGATTCAAGTCTGTTGATTGAAGAGCAATAAAGCAATAGGCGTTTTGCTCAACATATTCCTAGATAAAATAGGATATCATATTCTATACCAGCTGAAAATCGTCAAGTATAGGCAAGAAAGGTGTCCGTGACCATCGACCTTTGCCCGAAAGTGGCCTAATGTTGAAGCAAACTGCGGCTTTCGTATCTTAACCCCTGATTTCAGCTCACACTCCAGCCATTTAATTAGTGATTTAATTTCAAGTTAAGAATTTTCTTATACTACACTGAGTACAATTCAGCCCTTTATAAAAACTTTAAAAAAGATTTTTAAGTCTCTAGAAAATTCAAAGAAAAGTTGTAGTAAGAAAGGACTACTCAGGCCCGTACCCAAGGGAGGGGGGGGGGGGGGCGACTTGGGGGGCTTTGCCCCCCTTAATGAAATCTTGTCCCCCCCCCCCCCTCCTTAGAAAAATGTACCGGTCACTTTTTTAAAATACACCATTTCTTTTTCCTGAGTCAATAGGAGCAGCAGGTAACCTGAGTCTGAGTGAATGGCCAACAGTGGTCATTCTGGTCAGGCATTTTATGGTGGATTAAGTGCACCAATCAGCTGCTCTTGCATTGTCGATCATATGATGAGTATTTCTATATTTTGATTATACGTAACGAAAAATAAGGTTATGGCTTTCAGGGCTGCGTTATGCGAAATGGTTCAACAAAATACTAAGTATTCCTATCTGTAGGCCTACTTAAGAACTGTTTTTAAATATCTTTCTGTTTATGCTTAGCTGAGGATGAAACCAGACATCATAGCTTTTCATAACATTTTTGAATTTAATTACATTAGAATAGACAATTTGATACAATTAAAAATCACAAAAAGTCTGCAGTTAAGCGTCGTTGGTAACAAAATTATTGGTCTGACACAGCACTAGCATTACGGGACTCTACAGGAGTCAATCTTACTAAACCCACAGAATCCACGTAAGCGAAAGAGAAGACTTAATACACGATTAGACAACTTTAATGTCCTAGAAACGATCGGTCAACGTAGGGTGTTAGATAATAATGACATTAACACAACTAAACGAATATTCTTTGAAGTTATCGACTTGATTCTGAATGAGATGAGGATGAGATTTCAGGACAATCACTGGTTGTATAGTTCCACTCGTGCAATGTCTCGGAATTCTCCTCATTTTTTTGGATCAGGCGGCTCTGACACCGTTATCCACGCTCGTAGTAGAAATTCCCTATGTCGCTGAACTTGTCAAAACAATTTCTTCAAGATAACGTTGCCAAGACAGAAAAGCAGGACTCCAATCTTGTTCTTCAAAAACTATACGAGCAGAAATTGGCTTTCCCTAAATTATATTTATCTGCACTGGCTGCAAGCGTTGCTATATTAGGTTCTAGTACCGCTGTGTGTGAAAGCAGCTTTTCCACTCGCGTTGATCCACATCAACGACGATCTATGACTCAGCTTCGCCAGCGCACTCTTGTTCTTCTTGCCTTCTACAGAAACCGTACCCAGAAAATTAACTCGGACGTATTTGTTTAACGTTTTGCCATAAAACATACCAACGTATTATAACGTATTATAACTTGTGTGTTTCTAACAAAAATAATCTCGAATCTTAAATACTCCGTGAAAGTCCGTTTCGTGCTTTGCTAAATCCCCCCCCCCCCCCCCTGGCCTAAACATTAATTTTATGTAATCCACACCCTCCAATGACTTAAATAATGTCCTCGTGACATAAATTGCACAATAATAAAGTTTACTAGACAAAACTTGCGAAATTCATAATATATTAAATATATTAACTTAAGTTAAAAAAAAAACCTATATGGAATTCATGGGTAATTTTGCTTCTTAACATTTTTGTAATGGCCAAGAGATTATGTGTCTAGTGTTTAAAGTTCAATGTACTCTAAATTGTTATTTTTGAAACGGTCTCTTAAGGTATCTTGTAATTAGGCAATTCTCAAAAGGTCAATTTCGAAATTGATAAATTTATCTGGTAGTTTCCCAAGAGTTCTGTTTTCAGCCTTTATATTGGCACTCTTACTATTTTTAATCCTTTTGTCTGAATGACTAACTCAATACATCAAAATAGATTACCTTCACCTATACTGTCGATTTATTTCGTTCAGTGAAGCATTGAATTTCTAGGTATAACAATATGGACTATACTATTATAGATCTATTATTACATTGACCATTAGGTTATAATTACCAGAATCGCCATTCTTAAGAAATACTAAATAAAAGCGCCAAATACAGTCTCATCAGTTCAGGGATTAAAGGCCCTTGCTCAATCGCGGAAGACTTTGAGATTTTAACCTGTTTTTGGTGTAGGATGAACAACTAGAGAAATGTTGATATTCTGTACGTTACCAATCTTGGTCGGTGTGTGAAAGTCTGGTTATCTTGAATAAGTCATCTTGAATAAGTCATCTTGAGTAAGTCATCTTTCCTCAGAATTCCAGACAACCCAGTTGTAGCCTATTTTAGTACGAAAACTCTGGACAAGATCAATGCCAAGAAGCTGACAGGTTGCTACAGGAGAGGCAAGGATTGCAAGATTGCCCCTGCTCCCCCAACCCCTCAAAAAAATCCTGACAACCAACCAATTCCATTGCTGCAATTTAAAACCATACACCATTGTCCCCCAGTATATATTACTTGGTCCTCCAAACAATCAAGTCTGAATACGGGTCTGTCAAGAGGTTTGATTAAAGAACTGTTGGCAGACAAGCTCCTTGTGAATAGTTAATCTTGTAAAAATGGATGTTTCTTTCTTAATCTGCATGTAACCAGCACTAATATCGCGGAAAATTTTCAATCTAAAAATATGTCTTATTAAACACAGACTGATTCAGTAAAAACTCGCTAAAGAGGCCCGGGGTTCAATCCCTCCATAGATCGAGATATTGTTGGCAGATTTCTTAACCCAGATTTTTCCTGCATTGCCATTAACTATTTTGACTCTCCAAGTTACATACCGAGCTGACAAACCTAGATTTTTTCATTTTATACAATAACAATTCTGGATGTGTGAAAAGTAAGTTATTTCACGTGTTACCTTACTGATAATCATACGAGACCTCATACTATAGTAGAACTATCAGCAATCAAATGGCCAAAATTATAATTTATCCACCAACAGCCAATATATCATCTAAATACAGCCTACAAGACTAGGAGCAACGTTTTCCAGCAATACCTCCAGGGAGCAGCTATGAGCACCTATCCCTAGTTATTGTCATATTAATGAAATTCGTCGGGACTTTTGACTTCTTTCACTATACTAATGGTTGAAGAGAGGGGGGGGGGGGGGGGGGTGGTACGCATTGCTAATGACACAACTTGATTAACACACCTCTAACCTACCAGTTCTTTCATTTTACATCAATTATAGAAAATAAACCAGGAATACTAAAAGAGAATGCTTGAAGATAGAACCAAAAGCACTTAACGTGACAAATAATAAACAAACAAAAATCATCAATATTTCTGATAGTTGATTTAATAGAATGCCTAGAGGGGAAAAACGATAGTATCTGTCATGGCTTGTCAATATTCTATCATAACATGTTTATATTTCTCAAAGATTTTTGTTGTACAAATACTTCAGATTCTTCAATAACCAATACCACATGCCCCGTTCCTCCACAAATATGGTGAGTGTTTAATTTGGGACGATCAACTTACGGTTAGCTAGAATCCAACGTCAGGTTTGCATAGGAGAGAAGTTATGTGACATCAAATTTTCAGAGCTTTGGTACCACTCCTGAAAGGACGCTCAGGTCGAAAATTCAACTGAAAGAATCCGAAAGTAACTGGATTGTTAACGACTACTTGCAATTGATGACATCTGCGAGAATCTGTTCAATAATAATTGGATTTAGTCATCCTGAGTGCATCAACAACTAGTACTCACCTTTGGTTTTGGCGAATGTTACCAATGTATGATGTATCCTAGTATTTATTAATTATAGACAATGTAAATGAAACAACCATATTTTACAAGAAACACTTAAAATGTTAATGTGTCTTTTGTCTGTCCTTCCCAGTTAATCCGTACTTAGATTAGATTGAAAGATTCTTAACATAGAGAAGGGGTCGGATTCTCCGTTTGATGTCCCATCAGAACCAATAGAGGCCTTTTGCCATATCCCCTATGACCAGCATAATAGATGCATTTAGCTAGATTCAAGGATTAGTACAACTTAGGAACCAATTGGTCTCGACAGATATGTTTCGCCGAGATTAAGGTAACTATGTTTAGTTATAAACATTGATCAAGTAAGGTCACGTATTAACTATGCGTTCCATTGTAGTTTATATCTGAACTATATGCCATCTTATGGACTGACTTTTTATTCATAACGTTAGTTGGTTGCACCATTACATATTGGTCCTGCAGCAAGAATCTCATCACAACTTCGATTTATTGCCACCATCTAACAAACTATTTGGCGTATTTCATACGCACGAAGTTCTATGCAGAAATGTCCTTCGTAAAAGAAACTATAGAACCAGAACACGACTTCTGACTAATAATTAATGTTATAAAATATCCCTAATTAATTATTTCTATGAAACGTTGTATGTAAAGGTTAAAGATAACTCGTTGAATAATTATAATTGTTGTTTTCTTTCCCTCAAAATCAATTTTCCCAGCTAAACATATTTTCTCTTATAAAAGTTCATTAAGGGCTGATAATGACTTCAAACAAAATCTTTACATCATCATAACTTTAACTAAAATCATCTTCACTCTGTCGTAAAATGCAATTAATCACAAATTATCATGGTAAAAATAAATTCTGCTCAGCAACAGCAGTATTTACGCCTTTTGAGCTGCAATTTGTGAAGAAACCCGATCATTAATAGTTCGTCAAACATGGTAAAAAGAAAATTTCTAGTGTAAGGTATTAAGTGTGTGATTATGGTACGGTTCTTTGTGAAATTCTGATGTTTAATCTGAGTATCATTACTCTTGTCACATGCTCTAGTCTCTACTAATGACCACGGTACATTGTTAATGGTAGGGACGGATAAGAGTAAATTAATGAAGTTTTGTAGCCATGTATAGATTGGCCTTGTTAATATTATTGATGGAAATTTAATATAATTGATGAGACCAGAAATCTATATATCTTTATCTTTTCTTCAGGAGAACGATATCGATTGGAAAATTGTGAAATTCGAATTTTAAACAAGGAAACGAACGTGTCATTATTTTGTGGGTTGCAAATAATTTGAGTTGTTGATTACTTCACTTAATCTTGATCTAATGACATTATATAAAGATGTGTCCACCGATGAAATGCTCTGTGTCAATGATCTCACTTGAATTTGTTCTGTAATCAAAAGAATAACTGGGTTTGATTCTTCATACAGGACTCCTTGTTCCTGGTTTTGGTTTATAATATAAGGCTGGGCGGTGTTACAAGCAAATGAAGATTTATCCGTAAAGATGGTATTTAAAAAAAACAATATGTTTTGATGGTATAACAGCTATTCTGGCAAGTTTAATTTCCTCTTAAGTTCTATAGAAACAAATATTCCATATGACATATTTCAGGTTTGTGCATAATTCATCTCACAATTGTTGGTGCTTGTTGTATTGTCCAAAGTTTTGAATAAAACCTCCATGAGCATTGCACAGAACTATAAATCTCATGCTGTGTGATATCACTCTGCCACGTTTCGTATGACTGAATGAGTCTGGAAATATTTAATACAAGTTCTGTTCAGGATTTTAATACTAACCATTTTTGCACCTATTTGTAATATATAACAGAGAATATAATCCGTAAGGGAATAAGGTGAAAGTAACCACTTTATTGGTAAAGGTCAAACCTGTAAGGAGAAAAGACCTAAAATTAGCACTTGTGATACAACCTCTTGGTAATTGATGCGTCTACCCAGTTCAGACATCAACTCTTCAAATCAAACTTATGAAAATAGAACTGTAATTACTGTGTAACAGGAAGAGCGTGGATGTCTGACAATTCTATTTTGTGGACAATTCCAGTCAGAGCCTACTTTTATTTTGACCAATCACTACCCTGAACCAATTACTATGACAACATGATGGTGATTTGATTCCGTAAGGAAATTACCCACTTTATTTCATAAATGACAATAAAATAAAATGTTGATGAAAATAGAAACGATTTCTACGACAAGACTACAAATAGTCCTCTGGCTTTGTTCAAAGCAATCATCAAATTACATAAAGAAAGATTTTCTATCACACTGGATAACTGTTTCTATCAAAATACTAATCAGATATACGGAGAATAAGAGTTGAAAACAATATCTATCTGGACAACTAATCACATATTTCTGGACAGCAAAACTAGACTCATTAACTAAGACTTAAGGTAAATATCTTTTGACGTCATTTTGAGGAAATAGTTTTTAGGAAATCAATTTTCGTCAACGATGTCAGCATCTTGAACGACGGTGACCTTGACATTCCATAATGTGTCATTTGTGCAGAAGACTGAACATACTTTAAGTGCACAACCTGTTTCAGTAGCAAATGAGAGAACAGAAAGCAAATAGAATGCTTTAAAACCTCAATGCATTAATTTTAAATCAGACAATCTTGTCTACAGCCCATAACATTCTTTCATTAACTCCTGAGATTTGACATTTGAAGAAGGCTCGGGTCGTCTGGCGATTCAAGGCATTTTAAAAAAAGGCGCTCATATCGATAATTGGTCGATATACAGCAACTGTGGTCAAATATGGTCTCATCTACCGACCACACAAAGGACACACGCACTAAAGGTTGACTATGCGGCGATTCATCAAGTTCCTCCAGATGCCACTGGCTTGTAATCGTGGAAAATTCAATTGTACCCAGTTTCTACCCAATATAATTAAAATTAGACTACAACTTGGT
The DNA here is from genome assembly GCF_000327385.1 of Lottia gigantea. NCBI lineage: Eukaryota > Metazoa > Mollusca > Gastropoda > Lottiidae > Lottia > Lottia gigantea. The sequence continues at coordinate 199,160 of NW_008709979.1, read as the reverse complement.
CAAAGCAGAGGCCTCAAGGTTATTGGGATAAATGTTCAAGAGTGTCGTCTGTAGTGGCTACATAAAAAATCTAATAAAAAACCGAACGAGAGTCTAAATTTAATTAGACTGCTTTCTACCTGTTTCAAGGAACTGAGTTACCTTTAAATATAGTAACAACCCCCAATAATGATGTCACAACCTGAAGAGATTCTTATGTCTGTGTTATCAAATTAGTTTTTCTTTTGACACAAATACGATCACCAGAATTTCTTTCTTTTCTTCTTGACGTTAAGAAGATTACCCAAAAAGATTTCCACGTTATCACAAAATCGAAAATTTTCATATATGTTGTCATCAAGTGTCCTTCTAATCATTCTTAGACAATCTTCCTTACAAAAATGGAACTCTTCAGATGATAAGAAATAATAAGCAGTATAATTCAATAAACTGAACAAAAGAGGATGTTTTTGTTTCCCTTTAAATTCTTTAAGCTTTTGTCGTGGTCATATAAAACTTCATGTAAAAATAGTGGATTGAGTACAAATACGCCTACTTCCATGAAAATTCGAAAAACTTTCATCAAGCTTTATGAAAATCCTCCTAATGGAGCTACATCTATAGCTTTTGATCATTTCAGATTACAAGAATGTTTTCTAAATTTCCAAATCGTCACACTGATGTTATCACTTGATTTCCACGTTTTTATCTATGATATCCTGATACCAAGATCTATGACCTAATTGAGATGATCCAAATCTGAAAGTCTATAGTTTGTGCCATTCTGAAATCAGAATTGGTAACATGTACATGTCTTTGTAGTTTGCTATTAACTAATGTCTCTTTCTTTTATTGGTTAAATTCCATTTAATGACCATGGTAAGAAGACGGTATTATACAGGCATTGAATGTAATTATTCAGTAATTACTATCTTATTGTTGTTGATGATGGAGAGACTTCCGCCCAACCCCTTTTCTCATCCATTAAACCTAAATCTTTTTACTTGTTCTTATAATACCTTCAATTACACCAAGGCCAAAAAGTTCTTCAATTCTAAGCGAAGATTAGGAGATTGGATCCACAGCATAGACAATAGATAGGAGAATTCTATTATCTCATAAATTGATGTAGACGTAAATATCTACTGAACTGGTGTGGCCAGAATTGATAAGAGACACTCGTCACAATTCAATGCCGAGTTACACAGCCAAGTCATTCTACCCAACCAACATTTCCACACCATCAGATTGACTAAGATCCAACAAACAACAACTATGTCGGTGATATCAGCTTCTGATGGAAGCGAACGTTAACTTAAATTGGAGATGTTTCAAATGTTCGATGTTATCCTTATCTCAGTTAAAAGGTAGACATTTTGTGGTGAGTGCAATAGATGCTGCAATTTGTACATTTTGGTGTGATCATTAAAATTTTGAGAAATGTAGTATGAGCTCTCTAATTGTTTTACTTGTCATTGTGACATCGTACCCCGAGCCTTGAACAACGTAAAGGACTAGTGCATTAGGTTGGATCTTTAATTTTCTATACGATGATCAAAGATGATTTTGTCTACAACGCATTTACTAACTCAATGACATCAATTTGTTGTTAATAGCAAATGGCTATTTTAGGAGGATACCCTTATCATTTTTTTATACTTTTCATTATCTTAACCGCTTATAACTCTTGATGCGATGACTTTCATTCTATGTTATTCCATAGAGATCACAAAACAGTATAAATTTGATAATTAAAGATGAAACGCCTCCAATAGAAGTTACCACAGCTCAAAGCTCTTTGATGTATTGTGTTTGTAACTTGCCGATTAGATGTTTATATGTTGCATGGTGTGTAATGTCAACCTATTGTACTTATACTGGCTATTTTGATATTTGAATACGATATGGAAGATAGCTTGCCAGGCAATGTAATATACGCCCACTGGAGCTTTGATTTTAAATAAAAATATTTGGCAGTAAAGTTACAATTACCAGTATGAAATATTCAACTTCCAGTCATTACACTTCTTTTGAACTTTTTGTGGCGATATTGAATTGTGCCTTCTAGAGTGTTTATGGGCTAACAATTGAATGCATTTTCAAGAACAAGGGCAATGACTCATACTTATTAGTTTTCAATTGTTCTGATTTTCGATAAGGTTAATCCTTGGGTGATAACGAACACTTATACCAAGTTTCATCAAAATTCGTCAAGAATTGTGGCTACAAGAGGTGTTTACCTGCTAAAAATTGAACGTGTTTTCAAGAACAAGGGCAATAACTCGTACTAAATATGTTTCGATTTTTCTGATTTTCGATAGGGTTCATCCTTGGATGATAAACACTCACACCAAGTTTCATCAAAAATTGCGCCTTCTAGAGCGTTTCAAGAACAAGGGGAATAATTCATACTAAATAATTTTCGATTTTTCTGATTATCAATAGGATAATTTCATGTGGGCGTTCAACTTTACACATTAACCAGATATCAAATTTGTATAAAATTTGTAATCTGGGAAATATTACAATGCTGATATGAAACTTTTTTTTCATTAAATACTTATTATCGTGGCTTCTTATCCTGATTTTATGACCTTGAATATTGTTATCCGATCCGGCTGTATTGGGATACTCCATCAATGACAAGAAGCTTGACCACGAACCATCTGGTATCCTAGCGAGCCGAAGTTCTTATCCTCGATAGGGTAGGGTTATTTGTTGTATTTTTCCCTCTGTTGGAAATTTACTACATACGCTTAACCATTTTACCTCTGGGTGTTGTTTGAAATCAAATGCATGATTTCCTTCTGAGAAGACTACCATGAAAATAGAATGAATCAGTACGTTTGTACCATCATTCCATCCCACCTAAACCAATAGAATAGAGGTTGACATTGGTTAGAGAGTAAAAATTGAATCAGAGTAGAGACGACAAGCCTTATTTCAAGACTAATCCTCTATCTTTCTACAGGCATATTAAAATCTCTATTAACTTGGCATTAAGATGGAATTAGTGGGAAAATAGAAAGGTTCAGAGGCGATGGTTAAAGTGGAAAATAAATTCAACCAATTCTTTCACATAATTCACTTTATTTGTTCAGAAAATTGGAGAAAGGCTCAGGCGCTGACTGTAACAAGGAAGCAAAATGGTCAACTGGAGAGTTTGATTGTTGACTGTAAGAGCAACATTGGTAGTTATATTTATCAAACATAAAAAAAACTGCTTTTTTGGTGCAAACCTCGTGAAATTTATAATAATCTATATTACCAATTACAAAAACAAAATGTTGTCACTGTTTAAATAGTGCTCAATACATCAATTGTAGAGCCATATAGAAATATTATAACATAGCCTGAAACATGTTGTTACTCCATGTTTCAGGTTCTGATAAGATCTATCTATAGTGCAAATTAAGTACCTCATTAACCATATAAAGAATGAATATCTTATCTTACTGTAGCCAACAGCTTACGCCAATGGTATATATATTTTTGTTAATGACAATTGATCAAATCCGTAACAGGACTTTAATCGGAGAAGGATGATGGTCTAGTGATAGTTACTTAGTGTTCTTTTGTGGATTTTATCTAGCAACTCTAATAATACATACACTTCTTCCATATAGTTAGTCAACATAAAACCATATTTTTACCTACTAAAATAGTAAATAAATGAACATTTTTGCATAAATTACTCTTTACGTTTTTTTTATACGTGTTTTTTCTTTAAAATACCAAATTAAAATCCCTTCGACATGAAGGCTTACGTTTCAATTGTTTTCTGTTTAACAGTGACTGAAATACAATAAAATCAGGCCGACGGGAGACAAAATTCTGACGGGTTCCCATCCTTAATCAATAAATCATTAAATATAGGAAAATAATAAATTTCCTTTCTGTCACCTGAAATAATCAATAATACGTCATCAATACAATGATATTGATTATTTATCGATTAAAATGACCTTTATTTAACCCTTTATATATGAATCCTTATCTGATATTTACATTGTCTTATAAGTCTTTAGGTTATTTCAAAATAGACTTGGAATATTTTGAAAAAATGTAGTCCAGCAGTTTCTTAACACGTGTTTCAAGTTTTCAGCAAGCGTTTTGTCACAGCGGCAATTACCTCTCAAGATTCAAAATGTGACAAACAAGCGGGTTCTTCTGAAGACAAAACAATAAAAATAGTCAACATACGGTTGACAGGAATTTTTCCGTCACCTTTTTCGAGGCGGTGATGACCATTGTCTTCTGCAATCTTAGTTAAAATGAGACTAAGTAGGGTCTGGGTGGATTTAAAATACATTCCTGAAAACAAACACATCCAAATTTTAAAGTGAGGCATTCGAATTGGTCTCAGGAATCTTGGACTTTTCAAACCAGTCGTTTTGGCACGTTGCAAGTCGGCTATCGGAGTTGCTTGCTCAGATTCCAACCGTTATAACGAAGCGGGTCGGGTTGTGATACAGTTGAAAGCAAGGATGGGGAGACTGGTGTATTTTAAACTTTTACAATCATGTAGAAGAAAACAGAAATGATATTGATGTTCTATGACACACGTGAAGTCTGTATCCACACTTTTCAAATCACATAATCGATTTTACTACATAGACCACCAATAACTCTGAACGATTTCCAACTGGTAAACTGCATGGACAGGGTTGAAGTTGTTACTCCCCTTGATAGCCTATCTTTTTGTCTTTTGCGTCTATTTCCTCGTCTCAACTGCTGACACTTGATCACCAAATGTTTGCAAGACCTTTCACATTCACAGCCCTCAATCAAGTATATCAAATGTTGTAGCACATTACATTTTTTCTGTCTCTAAACATGACCGTTTGCAGCAGTTAAAAGTTTTCTTTTTACTCTATGATCATAGTCTTCTAAATTCTTTTCTTGACGCCATTTTATGACGATACAGGCACAAAGTAAAGTTAAAAATAAAAACACAATTGCTCCTGCAGCTGATACAAATGTTGACATAACAGCATTGGATACATCTCCTGTATCACCACCAGCTGTAATAGAGACAAGAACTATAATTATAGCAATGCTATTAAATGACGGCGCCACTGATGCCAAAAAATATGTGTCAGAGTGCACCAAGTCAATTCAATTCATTTCCTAGAAGAATCCTTTCAGAAGTTACATGAGATGCCTGCGACTATGACGCCTATACATAGTTATCGCATTTTGAATACAGCCTCCATTGAGACAGTCTGCCCCTGTGTGTATCCCCAGTTTCGGGAGGCTGGCGCCGCCACTGATGCTTTTTGGTATGTATCTGATCTTAAACTGAAATACCCATCCAAGGATCGATCCGGAAGTATAAAATTATGATAGGTACAATGTTCAATTTGGAAAAATAATCCTTGACATTAATATTATTGATTAAAAGATTATAAACAATAAAGAAATTACATGTTTTATGCATTAAGCCAACAATAAGTCCTCCAAATATGATCAACTTAATGCAGTCCCAATAACACTAAAGATAGATTTTGTTTTTGGTTACCACTCCTTAAATTTTCAAAACCTTAGTCACCATAAACCTCTTTCACCATGAAAGACCACTTACTTTCAGCGCAATTATCCCCGTGGAATCCTTCGGCACAGCCGTTTTTACAACGACCAGTTACGGGATCGCATGGTTCTCTACTTTTACAGACACCACAAGTACTGTTACAAGCTTCTCCAAACATCCCCTCTGGACAAACTAAAAATATCAAATTGATAATTGTTCAGATAAAAATCAACATTTTTGAAATTTCTACTTGGTTGTTTAGCATCGATGGTATAATTCTATTTCGCTATGGAGTAAAAAGTCTGACGCATAATAAGATTTTCACCAACAAACAACGACAACATTAAAGTAAATCAATATCGACCGGTCGGTGGTGTCACCTACGTATGTCATGTAGTGTGCAATACGGAAAACTTATGTCAGTTCTAACCGTCTCACCCGATTGACACTTGTTTCCAATCCAACCAACATCACATTTATATGGACAACTGCCATTTCTTGGATCACAACTTGCACCATTGCCACACATACCACAAGTAAATTTACAATTGGCTCCGTATTTACCAGCAGGGCATTCTACAAAACACAAAAATTTAGGTCACAACATTTAAAGGAATGTTATCATATATAAGATATTTAGAGAATGATATGAACACGACATTATTACATATTGATGAAGTGTTATCCATGCCAATCTTGAAAATTTGTATATCTATGTCACTGGAAGAATCTAGGAACAATCAATCATTGAATTTAGTCGACCTGAACGTACCGACGACTGAAATATCACAGTTATGGCTTTTATTTTCTATTAACATTAATTGAATCCAATTCTAGAAGTCGTAATGGGTAGTTGGAATTTCTGACCATACATATAGTTGATCGCAGTTGTTAAATGTGGATCAACTTCTAGACAATCGCACTTTGCGATAATTATAATCACTAGTCACTCTAAGCCCACCTTTAAGATTGGACTTCAATCGCCCACTCTATTTATATTTAACCTACCATGTTTGCATGTATCACCATAAAAACCAGATTGACAACCAAATTTATTACAACTTCCGGTATCTTTTCTACAAGGTAATGATCGACAATTGCCACAAGTTTCTCGGCATCCTGTACCATACGTTCCACTTAGACAACCTATAGTGTATAGATAGATGAGTGATATATCACACTGTTTTCAAACGGGATTTCACTGAATATATCCAAGTAAGTTAGTGGTTCAGTAGTATACCAGCATAACCTTGTATGGTATTATATATGCACTTTTTACACTGAAGAGGTTCAGTGATAGATAGACTACCCTTTAAATTTATATTTTAATCGCGTTATTTAGAACATAGCAAAGGGTAGAAATAACGAATATAATAGATCTGTCTTAAAGTTGTAGGTTGATGAACTTTTTGAAATTGATTTTGCCTTATCCTTGCACATATCAGCTAAGTCGAATGGAAAATGCTACTACTTTGCGCATAGGCGTAATCTTACCTTGATTACAAAACACCCCTTCCCATCCAGCTATACAACCAATAGTACATAGACCAGTTTCTTTATTACATAATGACGATATACAATTTAAACAGGTAAATTTACAATCTTCTCCATAACTCCCTCGCTTGCATTCTAAAAATTACAAGTAAGCAAACTAACTCGTCGATATTATTGATGGGGGATGCATACTGAAGGGCAATTTAGTAAAGATAAGACAAGACGCTTTAGTATTTTTAAGGGCTAGAAACACAGATTGAGCGAAAATTAAATTAAAAACCTTTAAATTTGTAACGTATTATCATCGATTTTCGATTTGGGATATATTTGTAGCATTGCCCTTACAATTGCACAGCTATCAAACTCATGTAGACACTATGATGTAATTCGATCATCAAACAGTTCACCATGAATAACTGTTTTGGTGTAGATTTCATATACCATAATATTACTATTACCTTTTAAACATTTTCTTCCAAACCATCCGGATTTACAACCATCCAAACAATAACCAGTTACATGATCACAGATAGCACTATTTTTACAATGACCACATGGAAATCTACAGCTGATACCATAGTAACCTCGTAAACAAACTGGACATGAAATAAAGTGAAATGGTGTTTCGCATCAGAGGGACGGGCAACAACAAAAAGTGAAATACAGTTAGGGCATTATTGCTAGACCACTTGTATTTAGTCTACTTTTATCTGTTGAGGGCTCTTATATACGAACTACCTGAAGGTAAATAAACTGGTATACAGATGGCAGAATCGGTTGCGTCGGACATGCATTCTAAAATGTTTGCGAAAGACAGAAATAAACTTTAGTCCATGTTATGATGTCCAGGAAGAGAGAATATTTCCTGTGAAAGCTGACAACATTTTTATACAATAAAATCTGCTTACAACTAACACTATTTTGGAACGCTTGATGCATAGCAATTTTGTATAACCAATGGATAGAAAGTGTAGCAACCAAAACAAACACCATATTGTATATCATATTGTGTAGATATACTGGTGGAAGTAATATTCATTATAGCATAATTCAGGTATAGTTTAAATCTGTTACTTATTGCCCTACCTTCTGTACATTTACTTCCGGTATAACCAGGTTCACATCCTGCAGGACAAACACCAGAAATTCTATCACAAGATTCACCATCATAGCATTCACCACAGTTATGGACACAGCTACTTCCATAAGACATTACACAGACTGCAATAACAAAAAAAATGGCTTCAATGGACGTCTGATGCGGGGATTAAATTTGTGCGTTTTAGTTTAATGATTTGTCGCCGTGAAAAAATCAACCAACTACTACCAATTGTGATCATGTAGAACGTAGAAAATTGACATAAGTCGTTAGGGCGCTCAGTTGGATAAATCTAGCAATTAATTGATCAGGTTCTCTTCGATGCCGCCAAATGATGTCAGATTTGGCCCGCGGCAAAGGTGGGCCTGCATTTGTACTAGTTTTAGCGGGTAAAAACCATACTCTGTACCTTGATCACATCCAGAACCAGTAAGACCTGGACGACATCCTGATTTACAAGTACCTAATATTGACTGACAAACTTCTGTAGAATTCAAACATGAACATCTTCCATTACAGTTAATTTTACCATACGTATAATTTGAACAACCTACAATAGGGTAAATAATTATCATTCTCAAAGTAATTTCATTATTTATTTTCCTAAAAGACAGGCACTGTTCTATTAAAATCACCACTTAAAATAAAATGCATATTCGTGTGTCCTGGAATTGATTAACTCTGGTCCACGGATGTGACGATAGTCTTATAGTACTTTGTTTCAGTGGAATTTAAGTACTGTAAACACATTTTCGGCAACGTGTTGGCCACCATTTTGACATTTCTCACCCGAGAAACAAACATTTGGCCCTGTATACATACAGCAACAGTTTGACAAAATGTTGTCAGCATTTACAGTACTTACAGGTATACTACCCCTTAAGATTTTTAACCTTGGTTGAAATAGGTTTTTGTTCATCAGTGGACTTACTCAGTGTCATAACTATACAAAAGATGCCCTCTATAATCCAATAAATCCATAAAACTTAGTAATAATTCATTAAACTTAGTAATTTTGAACCATGCTTTTAAAAGCGTGTTTCGATAATTATTTAGTTTTATGGATATATACCTCTTATATAGAGATTCTATTCTGTAAGTCATGGCACCTGGTAAGTCCAATAGATGAATATTTATACCAAGTTTAAAACTTTTTATGTCAATTCTAAGAGGTATCCTTTTAACGCCACTGTATATGTGTAAAGATTGGCCTTATTACTTATTTAAGTATCGTATAAACTCGTCTTTGCATTAAATAGAATGTCAAACATCATAGTTCAATACAGATCCATTAGGATGGTAATTAAAATGCGATATGCTGAAAACATGAAGTTGACTCACTATAAATATGAAAATCACAAACATTAACCGGACGGTCTAAGCTAAATATAGAAACATATCGACCATAAACATCTGCCTGGTCACATTGTACGTCTCCTTCTTCTGATTTCAATGTTGTACATGGAAAACCCCAAAATATATCATCATGATTCTCATCTGTGACATGAATTCTCCAGTTGATCATACTAGTATTAGGTCCTGAAACACAATAATTATTAGCAATGTTTCATGTTTCTGAAGTACTGTAATTTCAATGTTATTTGAGATTTTAAGACTCTCTACTGGATTTACTTGGCTGATGTTAACACATATTTCATTGCATTATGAACAGTTGAATAATTGGTCAAGTATAAGGTTCATCTTCTCAAATTTCCAAACGTCTAAGAATCTACAACCTATACAAAGACCGGAACACGATTGTCATGAGGGTATAACAACCTGCTAAGTGGACACTAGGTTGAATTAGTTAATCTTCGACGAACATTAAAAGCAAGCGACTGTTAAGTGAAGCGTCATATTATTGAATAAATGTATGGACATTGTATGCTGTCCTTCATGGTACAGCATGTTACAATGAAATATCTAATCTATAAGAAAGTTTTGTTTTCATCTCTAATCTCTCCTGTAAGTCGACAAGCTTTCAGATAATTCACTGACTCTACCTTCCAATACCTCTAGTGGTGATGGTATTCTGAAAATAACTGTACCTGGTACTAGTCTCATACTGTACACCAACTGACTTGATCCAAGATCTATTTTCAACCAACCAGTTCTGTTAGGTATAGAAGATACACATGTTGTAACATCTTCATCTACTACTTCAACACCTCTATCAGGTACCTTTCTTATTTCAACTGGAGCAAGGTAGGCTAAATTCTCTGAAAGGAAGGGAACTTTACATTATATTTAATTTGGTGCTCTTTCGCACTAAGGTGATACAGGTTTATCGCTTTAATAATTGAAAATAAGAAAAATCAGAGCTTCATCGAAACAGGGTGAGTGGATATGGTGATGATATATCAATTTTAATTAAAGCACCATTAATCAGTACAAGCTCCTCGTTACTTCTATGTGATATAGATTTACATAATATGTTCTGAGAAACCATAATACTATGGGAAAAGGTAGTCGTCGGGTCTTGAAAACCATCTGATGAAGATGACCATGGCCATGGATCACGTTGACCTACCCTCACTTTCTTTTTGCTGCACAAAATGTTCAGAAAAACCACAGAAAATGGCTTTAAGGTCATGTAGGAGGACAATGGAATGTTAATGGCTCATTAAGCATCCTTACATCGATCAATAACTACCCAGAAAGATTTGAAAATAATGATATTACATTCACAGCAGAATTTGATTTAATTCTTTTAAGATGATGGAGCTAATAACACGAAGATAATTGCAATGTACATATAGTTGTCTTTCTGGTATCCATTAGCGATTGCACATTTCCAATATTAGATATAAATAATATTTTTATTTCGCAATAAAATTAATAGTGTGAAAATATTAGAAATATGGCGACAAAAACCATGTTCCAATAATACAATTTCAGTACAATCAATATAATAAAGAAGCTCAAGACTAATAAACCGGGTGGCTTTCAATACTTTCTGGTGTTAGAATCAATTTACTAGCAAACATCTTGATCAAACCAAGAATGCAATCTAGTTACAGTTTTAATTTCACAATATATTTATCTTTCATAAATCTTCTTCTTTAATTCAAATTTTCTGTAATCTTTTTATACAGCGATGATTTATTAAGGATTGAAGCCCTCAAGACCCTTATATATATTGTAATATAGAATATAGGAAAAATCGACCACAAACTAATTATAGGCAACTGTTGTTATATCATGGTCATAAATTACATTGTGTAAGCTATATGTTTTCGAATCTGGTGCATTGATGAAGAATGTATAAGTATAATGACCATTCCCTGACAGTGCAGGAGCTTAAAGGGACCAGCCTAGCTGCAAAAGTAACTTACTTCAAAATATAGAAGCCTTATCTTTTAGAGATTTGTCATTATTAGCTGTCAAGTGGCTATTGTGAACACTGTCGTTTATGTTTGAAGACATCAATATACCTATGAATTCCTTCTCTGGCAGTCCTCTCAAGATAAAATGATAAATCAAGGGGCATAGACATTTTCCATTCTCGTACTTACGCCTTTGACAAGCTGTACCAGACCAACCAGCATCACAGCCTGCAGGACAACCACCATCTTTAACATTACATGATGCTTGATCTTTACAATGACATCGAAATTTACACTCTGAACCAAATCTAGAGCCAGGGCAATCTACAAAAGAATATATAGACTTGAATAATTTATCTTTTCTAAATGCTACAGTCGTCGTGCTAGTTACCATTCAATAAATATTTTAAATGGTCATGTGAAAATATTAGAAACTGAATTTTTTCACTGACGAAGGCATGACCTTACTATAGGGATGTTACCTGGTTGTGAACTGGGTTGGTCCTCTCAAAACTTTACTGATTGATGCGTTGACTGTACGTCCAAGGCTGAATGAAAACTAATGTTCTCTTTATGGTTCTTGTAACAGGGCTTGGTCCTAACATATCACCTACTAGATTGAATTCATAAGAGAACCGATAAGAGATTATGTCCAATAACACCCAATTCATTACGTGCATATATTGTCAGACACAGTCATATTATACCATGTATTAAGATTAGGTGCCTGTATTTTTATTGAAAAAATACACCAGTATATTTGTTATTCTTCTGGACAAACACGAAACTCAAATCTATATATATTATTAAGTATAAAAGTAATAATCTTGTTTCTGTTCTAGACATAGATGTGATGAATGATTTTTAAAATTTCAGTCTGTATACATGATCAATATGTTTGGAATTTTCTTAAAGCAGTTTGATCGCATTAGAGAACCAGACATATAGTCATGACAAGTGTCTCTTACCAAATTACCAATTGAACCAACAAATTATTTAGACGTACTTTCCTTATTAGCTATACTAACAACTTATTTGGAACTGAAAACAAATTAAATGTATGCAGAACTGCTATCCTTATTAGTTATACTAACAGATTACTACGACCTTTATCTGTTCGGTTAACAATTTATCAGAACTGTTGCTCATTCTCTGTTATTCAATCTAATTTTCAGAACGGTTACGGGTAGATTCTATTCTGACGTGAGCTAGAATGTCCAATAGCGATTCAGAGCTTTTGAATGGTCAGACCTATTGAAGTTATCATGCGACATGCTCATCGATAGACCAACTGGATATTCTTGAATATTTGCTAGGAAGTAGAATGTGGGCAATTGATAGCAAAATTCATTTTTCAGTCGACAGTGCGTTAAGGTCGATTAAATCCAGTGATTGATTGGATTCTCCAAGATGCCACCAGCTTCAAGGAATCGTTACATATCCTGTTCTTCTTCGATCCCGACAGTTACAAAGTCGACCTGTGTGCACCTCTTAGTATCTATGGTTTACAGCATTATCTTGATGTCAACTCAGAATAATAATAATGTTAAAATAACCTTTGATCGTCGTTCTAGAGAATAATTTTATATATACCGGTATTTATTTAAACTTGGTAGATTTCACCTGGGAATAAACCTTATCTTGGCCATTGATATCTTTTTGTTATTGTCTACAAACCATCAAAGCGATCTTGCATTTTATTTATTCATAAGATTAAATGGAGATTCACAAACCCTGTCCATATGAAATGAATCATAACGGTGCTATAGAAAGTTTTTATTTGATACGATAAATGATCAACTTCAGTGTATGATATTGAATTTTTAAATGATATCCGATGATCAATCATCATTATTAATAATAAATCATTAACATTGATATTAAAGTCAGAATGTCACGTAATAAACTTATCCATAACAGATAATTATGATGATTTATAGGAATGTTTTGAAAGAAACGTCCAAATATAATGCCTGCTAAATTTGGGGTTCAGATATCCTTCAGAAGTCCTCTAAGATTAGGCTCTGTATGTTCCATGCTTCGACTCATAAAATGCGGGATAAGCTCTTTCTGAATCTCATAGGAAATGATCGAAAATACTATGTGTCAGAACATGTCATTCAGTTTGACACTATATTCCAATTATATATGCAAACGCTTATTTCTGATACAGTAGTACATTTTATATGCAGAGTTATGAAAACTGAAACTGAAGTGGTACCACGGCTGTAAACACCTTGAAATACAATTTCAGTAGTTGTACAAGAAAAATAACATAACCCGCCACCATGGCCTTTCATAACTGTCTGGTGAAGAAGTAGTTTCACATCCATCAAACGGCGACTAGATTCATTTCAGTGTCTACAGTAAACGCGAATATGAGTTAAAGTTACGACAAATTACCCGGAATAGAAATAAAAGAAATATTTCTGTCATAGTTTTAGATAATTATGTTACATATATACCTTTTTCCGAGAGTCATATATGTTTATTGTTTTTACAGAACAGACAATCGTGATCATCTGCACGAAAGTCAACTGATATTCTTGGTGTTCCATTGAGACATAAATGAGTTTGGGTTTCAGTTAGGCAAGTTTCAGTACCAATGGTTAATCGTTCAGCAGTCTTTAGTTTTAATCTGTCAAATAGTTCACATAAGAGATGATATGTAACACGGAATGATATTTTTTCTATTGACAAATGCCAAGCGAAATTGCGAGATATATCAAGTGACAATTTTGCATTAAATGAGACAAGAAAGAAGATACATACAAGACCACCTTAGTGTATTGGACCCAATTTTTACCCAAGAAATCGCATTAGCGACCACGAAAATTTGCAAACTCAATGACTATCTATTTCTTCTAGCAAGTCTAATAAGATCTGGCGATTACCTTTTGATAAATTTAAATATAATTATGATATAGCGTGACATTAACTCCTGCTGAAACAGTTATAAATATTTAAAGAGTAATAAATACAAGACAGTACTAGTAGTGTTAAAATATAATGTTGTCGAGATGTTAATTCACTCATTCTCTCATCATTTCATTATTCACTTTTCTATTTAGTTGTTTCTGGATTTTTTATTGGTCTTTTATAGTCTTTGCCTGACCTTTCGCCAAGTTGTACCAAACGCATTACACAGAACTTCAAGAATAGCTTTATGAAACGTTTGGTCACTTATTCTGATGATAAATTTCTTCATTATTTCCTTGTCCACGGCAGACCGAACCATTAACTACCTGACGAAACGAATTAGTTACAATGTTCAATTTGAATTCATTGGGGTTTTTTATCTTGTAAATCTTGTCAGAAGTTACTTTTAATTCATTTCTCTAAACACAATGTAGACGGGAGTAAATACAAGGTCTTTTCTTGTGACCTAGCCAGTGATTCTATAGGATAGCATCTTCCAGATACCTTATACCTTCAACTGGTCAAACATATTGGGTACCATATCCTGATAAATGATTCTAGTTATACCAGTCTTGCATCAGAGAGCACCAAAGTAAAAATCAGCTAAGAAAGAGTGAAAATACCGTTGAAAGTTTTTACGTATAGCAATATTCATCTTGTAATAAGGAATACAGCCAATCAGAGGTCCCTGCAGAAAGGCTGTAAACATTACGACTTTGTAATTACAGACTGTCTGTCGAGGCTTCTGATTGGTTGTATTCGCTAACGTACAATCCAATCACATTTCTTCTTTCACGTTACGTGATACAAGAAAATTAGCTTTTGCAATCAAGGTATATGTACGAAGTTCGTAATAGCTTACATTGTGAAGATAGGGATAAGATAAATAACCTACCAAAAACTTCTTCAGAGTGTTTATTGATAAATAATACCTAAATGTGCATACTTTACCTCGAGTTTCACCAAGATGAGCTAGAAACATCCAAACAACAACCCCAGTCCAATACTGTAACATGGTATACATTCTACTTTTAATTTATCATTTTAATGAGTTCCACTGACAAACAGACACTCTGGAGAAAGAAAACTCTCTAATATAAGGTCACACTAATCAGTTTTTTTTAACATTGAATTCCTGATTGTAACCATTAACACACGTCAATAGTGGAACCAATACTGACCAGACACAAGTCTTCTAACTTTCTTTATTAACACAATTATTCCTTATAGGAAAACCAATTGGAATTATAAACCTATTCCTTACAGGCACACTATCCTTTAGACTTGGCTCCTATATGAAACAATACCTAACAAAAATCCTCACTGTTAAAATAGTGCTCAATACATCAATTGTAGAGCGATATAGAAACAAGATCTCTTATATTTCATGCCTGACATCCACTTCCTTGAATCATTTGAAAATACACCCAGAAAGATGAATATAATTGTTAATATACAAATACTTTTTTTTCAAATTTGACTTCATATACAAAAATATACATTTTAGTCAACGTGTTAGTGGATATCAGTGTTTATAATACATCCAGTAAACATCAAAACATCCAGTTGATGGAATTTTACAACATAACATTCTCCATATCAAAATACAATCCTTTTAACACAATACAGTGTCGTTCTATCACTTATCTCTACAACCGCTATATCTCCTGGGTTTTTGAAATATTGGAATCGCTCTACTTCAAATCATCCAAGTCACATTCTTTAGAATTTTTAAAACTGGATAAACACTCTTCACTCTCGAATAAACTACAGAACTTTAAGATATGACATTCTAGTAAATTTTCAACAGTAATCAATTGCGCTGTAAATAACTAGCCTATTTTTCTCAATACCGCTGTTCTTTTTGATTCAATTATTGTCACTTTCCCTTTTACGGCATTCACTTTGTTTGTTAGGCCATTTGAAATAATAAAATGTTACCAATAATAGAGGTTTTGTCCTGCACGATATGGTTTGATAATCTTATATTGAATCGTTTAGAAAACAAGTTATTGTTCCACCGAGTAGGTATACGTATGAAACCAACTAAACTAAACATATTGAAGGCTATAGGTTTATATCAATAGTGTATAGACAAATGATTTAGTTAGCAGGCGTACAATCGGCCAATGAACAAAACAGATTGGATCATGTAAGCAAGTTTTCGACAGGAGAAACCTGGCATGAACGATTCCATATTGCAATGCAAAGTCCACAAGCCGACGAAATGAATAAGGTAGACATGAAATTAGTCCATAGCCATCTTGGATAATTGTATATGGAAATAAATGGCCAGGGTAGGTGTGCGATCAAGGGCATTCGTCCTCTCGTGTCACAATAACGTAAGGGTTCTGGAACCGTTTTTTTTTCTCTTGGCATATTAGCGAAAAACTGTGTTCTATCATATCAAGCCAAAATAACGTAGGGGTGCTCCAGCATTATGTCATTACCCAACAACAAACGAGTCTCTCATGATCCTAAATAACGTAAGAGAAACTCATGATCCCAGTAACGTGAGAGTATTTCATGGTCCAAATAACGTGAGAGTGTTCATGATCCAAATAAAGTAAGAGTATCCCATGATCCAAATAACGTAAGAGTATATCTTATCCAATTAACGTGAGAGTATGTGATCTCATGATCCAAATAACGTGAGAGTATCCCATGATCCAAATAAAGTAAGAGTATCCCATGATCCAAATAACGTAAGAGTATATCTTATCCAATTAACGTGAGAGTATGTGATCTCATGATCCAAATAACGTGAGAGTATCCCATGATCCAAATGACGTAAGAGTATATCTCATGATCGGAAATCTTTATGGGCCTATTATGAATGATTTTTGATTGTGTAATTAATTGTGTGATTAGGTCATAAAACTTTGAAATGTGGTTTAACACCTGTTCTCCACTCATATCAATATCTGCAGATGCAAAAAAAAAAAATGGTTTAAAAAAGAAAAGAAGATTAGAGCTTGAATTAAGGAACGTGGCTGTAGATGTACATTGAATTTAAAACCAATAAAATCTATTAGCTCTTTGAACCAGTGAAGAAGAATTAAATACAATTCAAACGGTTTGCAAGATAAAATATGATATAATAAAATTTAATCTCTTGCAGCATGCTAGAATTAAAGAAATTGACAGATATAAAGTATTTACTGATTTCCTAAGAAGTATTGTAAAACTGTCTACTGATTTTGAAAACCTTATCTCTAATTTTGGACGAATTGTATAGTTCTAAGCTGGA
This sequence comes from Lottia gigantea, assembly GCF_000327385.1. Lineage (NCBI taxonomy): Eukaryota > Metazoa > Mollusca > Gastropoda > Lottiidae > Lottia > Lottia gigantea. Next base: position 181,563 of record NW_008709979.1, on the reverse strand, counting down.
ACTGTTGTGGTAAATCGTAGCTGAAGGTAAAGTGCTTCATTGGATATACACTGCATTCGGACTGTTTAACCATAGCGGCTTCTTTAGATAGAAACTGGCTCTTTGTTTCAATACAATACATCTTTGTCTAAGCTAGTTCCTCTATAACCAGGAAGGGAATGTAACCCAGATGTAATGAGGTTCTATTAATCGGATTTGAATTCCAATGTATAATCCTTATTTCACTGTAGAAGCTATATTACTATATGGGCTACATTGACTACTGACAGTTTATCTTGACAAAATGAAATCAATGGACTTTTACGTCCTTTTCTTCTGTAACTTAATGGGCTAATGAAGACGGACAACGCGATACTGTGTTCCGTGTTCCGTGGAATTAGCCCTATCGATGCATCTTTAACGTGCACAGTCTGTAGGGTCTCGTTGTTAATGTCCCATCATCGGAACGGCTAGATGCTTTCTCCGTGTCAACCCCCTTCATTCTGCATCACTGACAGCGGGAAATACGAAGGTATCATCTCGACCTAGCTCGAATCGAGGTTAGCGAACTGGCGTTTGGTAAATCGCTATTCGTAAATATTCTACATTCTCGTTTACCGGACAGAGAGGTGTTAGATGAACACATTAAATGCAAGTGATGTAATATTTTAAATACATTAACGGTATGGTGGAATGTCTGGTTTCATGTAGCTGAAGTGAAAATTGCCAGATGAATAAAAGAGGAAGATTAAAAATTAAAAACTGTGCAGTATTTTATACGGCCTAGATAATGTGCAATGGCGTTGATTAAAAGTAGTTTTTGTAGAATTGAGAATGAGAGCTGATCAGTGTATAATGGGTTCATTCTATTGTTTTTCTATTGATTCCTGTCTTTATTTCATTATGATAAATCACTACCGATATCTAACTTTTAACTTTTGGGATCGCTACTCCTATGTTTTAACTCGTTCATCACAATGTATTTTTCTTTCATGATTAAGAATGATACGATTTTTCTCTGACTTAAGAAGACCAAGTTGTGAATCAAAAGACATCAATTTATTTAAAGCGAATGTATTTAAGAATAAACAACTGTTTATGGTATAAGAATTATATATACTTTGCCTTTAGTTTTTATTCATCTTTTGGGGAATATAAAAGGACCTTAACATATTTTATGCGCAAGGGGTATATAAACCAAAAACATGTTTTAATGAAAACAATTGGATAAACAACATTTTTTTCACTTTGAAAATTTCAATATTTATCAATTTGATTCATCTGAAAAATCAAATCTGGATGTTTCGTTGTGCGTTGTTTAAGCAAGTTATTACACTTGCAATCCATGATCTGTTTTCATTGATTATACAATGAAAGATTTCATACTTCAACAGAGCATTCGGTTGAATGGGATGCATAACAATATCGACAGATGATGAGTTGCATTTGAGTCACTTACAGAAAGATTACGAAACGAAACATCTACATTTGCATTTATAATCAGATTAAAAATATATCTGCTTTCTTTTGATAAAATCGTCATATTTCTGTTGATGATATTTCATTGAAATATGATCAGAATGACGCATAACTAACAGGTTGCCTGATTGCCTACAACCCTTTTGGCTAATGATGTGCGGTATTGCCTTTTAAATTACTTTTCTACACTTTGTTATCATATTTGAGATACCTCAAGGCTGGTAAGTATAAAATTACTAAGATTGGCATGCACCAGACCGTACTTCATAGAATATTATTAAACAATAGATAGATAAATATATCAGGCTAATAGAAATAGAATACTTGGTGCAACTTGAGACTAATTTAATAGAATCTACGAGGAAAACGAGGTTTTGATACAGCTAAGACTAGATAGGATTGAGTGCTGCATAAATCAAAATATCGGCAATTCAATTCACTTGTATTTTCTCTCTCGTGGAGTTTTACTCATACCACATTTCCAGCTACTGACTCTGATGAAAACATTGCAGCTCGTTTTGATTAATATTTTATTAACAAGTCATTACTGAGAATATTACGTCGCATGTTACTGATGCAGATTTAATAGGATTTTGAGTTAATAAATTGCCTGGTTTTGTTTACATTTTATCTGGCGAGTTGGTGTTTTTTTTTTCGCCACAACCAAACTTGCAGTACACAATTATCATTTGGTAGGAAAATTCGAAATAATAGTTTTGTTGTTGAACAATCATTCAAATATGTGGCTCAGACAATTCATTCCCTTTCTTCGTCCCTGCCTGAAACCAGTAGCAAATGTGATGAAACTTTACAACGACAAATGGATGCACACAATTTTTTTACGACCTTCATGCATTGTATTTGTTATTTGTAATATGATAAGAAGGTTTATACCTTCATCATTTAAATCTGTTATAAAAAAAGGTCGGGGAGAGGCGGCGTGAACCATTAACAAACTTTACAACGACACCATAGGCGACTTAGTGGCCCGATACATGAAACATGTGTCTGGGAAGTCATTCTGAAAAGTACGCTTTTCCAGACAAACTTTTTTACAACCTTCATGCATTTGTTTTTGTTTCTAATCCTTTTTATTGTTGAAGTTGGTTGTGCGCTTCAGGAAGACTGGATCATTGAGAGGCCCATACGCAGTAGACTCTCGTAGTGGAATAACACACTACTTCACTTCAGAAAATTATTAAAATTTCACGTCATATATACCAATCATTTTTTTTAATAATACGCTTCGAGTACCTAGGTACCAGAACTCGAATATTGACAAATGTACGGTTGAGATTGATTAACAATCCACAGGATATAATGAGATATTAATCACATTAGATATTGTACAAAAAGATCTTGTCGATAAACTAATCAGTCATAACTTTTAGAGAGAAGCATGTTCCTCATTTGTTTCATGATCATGATTATTAGACCTCCAGATACAACTTTGATATGTCAGAAATCAGGGGTATGCTCTAAACTAGACTTCATGATACCAAGAATTTGACATATCATGTAGTAGCACTTTGCTTGGTATTTACCTACGGACATAGTTAGTAAAAAGGATGGGTAAGAAAGGTTCTGTGTTGATTCCAGATATTAGGAAGTTAGACACTTCTACCGTCGTTTTGATTTGTCACATTTAAATGGTTACATGTATAACCCATAAAGCTGCACGTGTTTTCACGCCTTTAGGCATGCATGCGGGATATTATCAATTTATAATTGTTTCTACAACTTTTGATGATGTGATTTAATTTCTCTTTCTGCTGCAAAATTCATTTGCAACATTGTCTGGAATTTGTGGAGAAATCTGTTTCCAATCAAATATGATTCGAAGCCGGCAGCTACGGGGGGGCTGAAAAAATTCTGACAACAATTTCATTGCTGCAACTAAACACCACACTCCATTGCCCTTTTGAACAATCAAGTCTAGCTATGGGCCTATTACACGTTCAAGATCATCATAGATGTTGTAATATATTTATTAACAAGTTTACCCTATATCTACCATAACAGTACTTTTATTTATATATTTTTCACATTTTCAACAATCTATACAGTTGTATGTCGAATTCAATACCATATACAGTAATTATTTCATTATGTAGATTGTTTACATTCATAATTCATGACTTTGCTTTTGATGAAAGATAATTTTTTCATCTGTAAAAAATATACTCTCACAAGCCGAGAAAATTTTGTCATCAGAAAAGTTAGACCTTCAAACATTAAATACTTCATTTATAGCTTCTGAGCTCATAGGAGACCAAACATTTGAAAAAATAAATAGAGCAAGCAGGTAACATAATCTTTAGGTAAAATAAATAGTAATTGAAACTATACAGATTGTGTTCACTACCCTCTTCAATTAAAAACGGCAAGAGGAACTGCTTGTGTTTATTAATTATTCCAGATGTACACAAATATATCTGCTGGAATTTGAGGGGCCCTTAAATCAATTGCGATAATCAGTTGTGTATGGTTGCAAATAAGAATAGCTGTCATAAAGTTTCCAGGCAACTCTCAAGTAATGAGCTGTGAGTTTTGGTTGGTACTCATTATTCGCAACCATACATGACTGGTTATCACTATGGTGTGAGGACACCTTTATACATACTCAACCATTTCAATCACTATAAAGGGATGCTTTGTGATGAATATTTACCCAGCAACACTAGGTTTCAAAATTCATGGATAAAACTAATGAAGCAAATTGCAATAAATTCTAATTGGCAAAAAATTTTTCAGGTGGGATATTTGAAAATCAAAAGCATTTTAATTATTTAAAATACCTGAATTTGAATAAAAAGTTGTATTTATAAAATTTCGAAAATAAGCAGAATTTCAAAAACATTTAGTGACAAATGTATTCATGTGTTTGGTTAAGTCCACAATTTTCTGTGAAATACTGGTATTTACAGTTAAAGATTCTCATGACATGACAATTTCAGTTCATTTACAAATAAAATATGTTATAATATACAAAACATGACATAAAGTGCCTTTAAAATAAATAATACATGTAATTGATAATATAAATAACATTAAAAATATTTTCATGATTGCAGATGGAATGAATGAATGAAAGAATAAATTAACACTAGCCTCATACTAAACACAATATATAAACATAAACTTATTAGTTTTAGTATAATGCAAATACACATTAGCTTGAAATTAAATAGAAAATTCAAACTATATGATAATGAACATTAGCAATAACAATGTTGCAGAATAATAGTAATGCTATGACAAAATAATTTAAAGGGACATGCTCACTTTGTCTCAAATTAACAAAAAAGTAACAAACATCAAATAATTCTTTGTTTATGCTTTTCAGGACTCATTTCAATATAAAGTTCAATGAACATTGCAACTACACAATTATTTTTAGGTGGTAGAAAAGTCATTTAATAACATTTTCTACACAAAATATCACAAATCAAAAACTCATAAATTTTCTTTTCTTTCAATGAGACAAAGTAAGTGTATCATTTTAAATAAGAGCAGAATAGATAAATCAAGACTAGAAAATCATGAAAACAACAAAATATTGCAATCAATAAATTTCTCAAATAAAATCTGAAAAATGGTCTTCATAATGAACTTACAGTTTGAAATATCTTTCATAAATATGTATGTCATATTAAAACCATCAATTACTTTGCCACTATGCAATTGTAAAAAAGAACTAGTCAAAGAATGTGAATTAAATTAAATGTGAATGGAAAGGGTTGAATTAGAGTGCTTCATTTTAGCCTTCTTCATACCTAGATATATGGTTAGCCACAGACTATTTGAGGCTGGACTGTTTCATGTAATTCTTCAGAGGAAGTAGACAGTGTATTAAGTCACTTTGCTAAGAAGTTGTGTCCCTTATTGTATAAATAGAAATTCCTCGTCAATGTTGAAGAGTCATATGTTTAAAGTTTGTTGAATTTTTTGGGGAGCCACAGAGAGTACTTCATAACTATATATGCTCCACAAAACTACTGACCAGTTCACCCAGAGAATTTGTATGTAGCAGGTCATTAAAACAGGCTCACTGTTTCAATAAACAAATAAATCAGGATAAGTCATTTGATAAACTGGTACAGTAGCATTATTAACATCATCTTCACTAGCTTCTACTGGATCTACTACCATATCTAATATCTCATTTAATTTATTGTGGAAATGATTTGACTGAAATGACAAAAACAAGTAAATTGCCTGCTTTGTGTAAATTTTTATTTCTGTTTGATTTATTTTGATGTTTGTACAGGGATATCAAAGATTTTTTTTCACAATTCACACTAGTTTTCATATATAACATTTTTAATGACATGCACAGGATGAAGACACATACAGTTTTTAAAAGTGAAGCAGAGTTGTATAGAACAACAAGGATTCCCTGAGCACATTCCTTATTAAAGTAAAGTTGTAATGAAAATGAAGTAAGTTTACCTTAGCTTCCGATCTAGCCACTATTTCTTCAAATGGAGCTGATCTAAATGTTTCTAATATTTCTAATCTTTTCTTATCTTCTAATTCTTTATTAACAATGTTATCTTCAGCTGAAATAGTCATTTATTAGATTCACTAAAACCATGTACCTTCACACAATAATATACAACCATTGAAAAAAACTCAAGAGAAACTCTAAATTGCTGTGTTGCTGCGACTGGAAAGCACATTTAAGCACATGATTTAGACAATATCAAATGGCCTCAAATTTGTCTACATTGATACCAAATAATACCAAAGATCAACATACCTAACATTTGTTTCAATGACTCAACTGTTATCTCTTCATTATATTTCTACATAGAAAATTAAAATACATAGGAATTTAAACTGAACTACATGTATCTATATGATTTTCTAGAAATAAATCCAAAATAAGGATTATCCTTTGAAGAGCCTTAATATTGAGGTCCATCCACTGATTAAATGAATATATTGTTGTTAAATATTGTCTCTTACTAAAATTTTAATGATATGATGCCAATTTTCAAAATAACCAAAACACACGTCCATCAGAAATTCCAGATATACAAAAGTAGGGAACTTACCCTGTTACATGATGGAGAGCCATCTAAACTATCAACATCTATATTGATAGATTGTATATCACTAACACTTCTAGACATATCAACTTCTATAAAATATACAAAATATACAAAATATACAATATACAACATATCAAAACAATCACCTACTATATCCAAGATTAACAATAAAACCTTTTCATTTTCTGTTTTGAGCGCTGTAGATTTCCACTCACGTTTCTCTCTCACATTGAAGTCATGATCTGTGAAGTGTAAAGGTTCTCTTCCTTTTGTACATGTCTTTTATTCCCCATTTTGTAACACTTGACAGCTCATTTACTGCAGCATCCAAAATAAGATCCACAAAACAGTGGATATGTTTTAATCACTTGCTGATATCTATATTTTTAATGCCATTCCAAAGTACTCCCTGCAGTGTGAGAAGCTACCTCAAATGAGTGTTATTATGTTGTGAACCAGGTTTCTACTGAAAAGACATGATAATTGAACTAACCTGCACTATATGGTTTCTGTATAAATGATGATGATAATCGTATTGTATCGTGTCCACTATTCGAGAAACATTCTGCTATTTTATTCTGATCAAATAAATACTGTTCTTTAATAACATCATGGCGGTAACTACAATATAATAGATGTATTATGCTGTTATTGTATTATACAGAGTTTTATATATATCAACAGCTCAATCAACTCTTTGGAACATTAAAACAATATCCTGTGAACCTATATGTACAATTATATATAAAGTCTTCATCTTTATATCATTATCCATGGCAACATGGCACTAATTTTATTTTCATGAAATAGAAAAATTATTAATTTTCACTATTACAATTGTCAGAAATGATATATGGAAGTTAGCTCTTTGACATTTTAAGCACTAAAATATCAGAATCTTGTTCAATCATTACTATTATCAAATTATCTTTAAGAAAAGATCTGAATTCAGACTTTATATACTATACCAATACCTTGACATTTACACAACATATAGTATATAAGCATTGAAGCAATACAAGCATTCGATAAAATTTTTTTCCATTTTGTCCATGACAAATTATAAATCAAAGTATAGACCTATAGAACAAGCTTGACTGACAAAATTCAAATTAGTCTTTTGCTCACATTTTAAGTTTGTTTATCTGAAATTGCTAATAATAGAATCTATATTCCCAAAATCTACATGTCCTGTTTTAATAACTTTAAGTCACAATAAGGTAAAATCTTGGTATTTTTAATTAGATGCTTTCTAAAACATTATTTCTAACTTAATTTCATTTTTATATCATATACATAGACTCTGATAGTTAGTGGAAGTAGTTGTTTGAAAGTGTATGGAAAGAATAGCAAACCTCTTTGAAATTTCAATTTACTTTAATGTGAGGCTGAATGGGTCAAAGGTTGATATTGGTGTTTAATCTGGCCCATATTCAGTCTTGATTGGTTGAAGGAACAAGTAATATATGGGCCAGAGGGACAGTGGGGTTATGGTGTTTTTATGTGTAGTTGCAGTAATGGAATTGGTTGGTTGTCAGGGGGAAACCCATGTTTTGGGGAGGCCTTGTTTTAAACCCCTGTATCTACGGGTCTGTGTATAATGTGGAATTATTTTAAGGCCAAAAAGGGTTAAATATAGCAGCGTTTGTTAAATCAAGCCTTCCCTTTTACCTACAGGCTGATATTAATTTATCATTTTAAAGCTTGAGTCTGGGCCCTGTTTCTAGAAATGTTGTATAATATTGAAAATATAATTAATTTCATGACAAATTTTTGAAGAAGTTTTGAGAATCAGGGCCCTTGTTTAAAATAGAGGTACCTGTCATCAGAATCATCTTCACTGAAAATAATAAAATCAACATCCACAAACTGTTCTTAGGCAACTCTCTTACATATTGATAACCAAGTCTAGTCAAACATTGAGAATGTGCTACCATTCAAAAACTAACAAATTTAAACCCGAACATGAAAATAAATTTAAGAAATGATTAGAATATAATTCATGCAAAACATGACAAAATTCTGTCATCAGTTTTACTAATCAGAAGCACATATTGTTACAAAATAAGATAAAAGCAGAATTAATTAAAACCCACGTTAAGTGAGCAGAATATATCTAAGATTTAAATTATGTACAAAATATGCTACTCTTAGAGAATAGAAACTTAACCATACAAAATGAATGACTGAAAACAATGTAGCAATGCCACAATAATGTCATGCCAATAATAGAATACAATGGTGAAAGGAAGTAGGCCAACAGTGAACAAAGGAAATACTTTACTTACTCAGTAGGAAATTCCAAATCATTTAAACTACTAGTATAGAAACATTTAGTGAGAAATAAATAGCCGATATCAAGTTTTATAAATCTAGGACAGTGAGATAGAGCTGAACATTTTGGTCAAAGAAAACAGCACTGTGCCACAGTTAATGCAAAGAGTTCTCAACCTTTGCACAAATAGTGGATATTCAGTGGACTTAATGAAGCTTTAATATTCTTAGCAATCGATTGTTTTGAGTTAATTTAGGCCAAATATGCCATAATCTTCAATTGAATCATGTTGTCAAAATTGTTGTTTAAATTTTAAACATTTCAAAGAAACCAAAACACAAAATAAGGCTACTTGAGAACAGGATTTTTAACTTTTAAAAAGCAACATAAAATAACTCAGATTGACTTGAAAAGGCCACAGCATAGAAAACATTTAAAGTTAAGCAGTGACTTCTGATAAAATTACCTTTGTATGGTTGCAAATAAAATTGCATAATGAAAAGAGACATAGAACATTTTGAATGAAGTATTGAAAATAAGCTAGTAAAATAATGAAATATATACCTGTTAGGACGATTTGTTCTATTGAAAGCAAAGTCTGGTAACATTGTCTTAGCTTCTGACCTTCTTAACTCTATCACCTAGTAGAAAATAAATAAAGTAACCAATATTATTTTGAAGATTTGATAGACACAAATATCACCAGATTGTCATATTCCAGAGCTGAACTGAAGATATACTCTATTTCTAACACTGAATTTCAGTGTCTATTATACTATGATTGTCACAATAACTTTTATAACATCCTAAACATACTTATTGATAGTTTAAGAACAGTGATTTCTTTGTAAATTAGCTGACAACAAAATATACGAAAAAAAGAAAAAAGTTTCAAAATAACTACCATTTTTGACCCTGATTTTAACTTGATCAAATGAGGCATAGAAATATTAAATTTTAAGTTTTGGTGTACATTTAAGATTAACAATCATTTAAGATTAACAATCATTTAAGATTATTATCTAAGTGGACTTAAGTTCATAAAGATAATCGGGAAACCAAAGTTGCTCTGGCAGCCAGTGAAAGGTTATTTCTGTTTAATAAAAACTGACTAACTGATACACTCGGCTAATGAAGGGATATCAGTCAAATGTGGTAAGTTTATCATAGTATATAATAAATACTGACTAACCTGACTGATATACTCTGTTATGAAGGGATATCAGTTAAATGTGGTTAGTTTATCATAGTATATAATAAATACTGACTGACCTGACTGATATACACAGCTAATAAAGGGATATCAGTCAAATGTGGTTAGTTTATCATAGTATATAATAAATAATGACTAACCTGACTGATATACACAGCTTATAAAGGGATATCAGTCAAATGTAGTTAGTTTATCATGGTATATAATAAATACTGACTAACCTGACTGATATACTCTGTTATGAAGGGATATCAGTCAAATGTGGTAAGTTTATCATAGTATATAATAAATACTGACTAACCTGACTGATATACTCAGTTATGAAGGGATATCAGTCAAATGTGGTTAGTTTATCATAGTATATACTAAATACTGACTAACCTGACTGATATACTCAGCTAATAAAGGGATATCAGTCAAATGTGGTAAGTTTATCATAGTATATAATAAATACTGACTAACCTGACTGATATACTCTGCTTATGAAGGGATATCAGTTAAATGTGGTTAGTTTATCATAGTATATAATAAATACTGACTAACCTGACTGATATACTCAGCTAATAAAGGGATATCAGTCAAATGTGGTTAGTTTATCATAGTATATAATAAATAATGACTAACCTGACTGATATACACAGCTTATAAAGGGATATCAGTCAAATGTAGTTAGTTTATCATGGTATATAATAAATACTGACTAACCTGACTGATATACTCTGCTAATGAAGGGATATCAGTCAAATGTGGTTAGTTTATCATAGTATATAATAAATAATGACTGACCTGACTGATATACGCAGCTAATGAAGGGATATCAGTCAAATGTGGTTAGTTTATCATAGTATATAATAAATACTGACTGACCTGACTGATATACACAGCTAATAAAGGGATATCAGTCAAATGTGGTTAGTTTATCATAGTATATAATAAATAATGACTAACCTGACTGATATACACAGCTTATAAAGGGATATCAGTCAAATGTAGTTAGTTTATCATGGTATATAATAAATACTGACTAACCTGACTGATATACACAGCTTATAAAGGGATATCAGTCAAATGTGGTTAGTTTATCATGGTATATAATAAATACTGACTAACCTGACTGATATACTCTGCTAATGAAGGGATATCAGTCAAATGTGGTTAGTTTATCATAGTATATAATAAATAATGACGAACCTGACTGGTACACTCGGCTAATGAAGGGATATTAGTCAAATGTGGATAGTTTATCATAGTATATAATAAATAATGACTAACCTGACTGATATACTCAGCTAATAAAGGGATATCAGTCAAATGTGGCTAGTTTATCATGGTATA
>NW_008709979.1:165996-166963 GCF_000327385.1 Lottia gigantea | reverse complement strand
CGAGGAGACATCGTTCCAAGTCCTGGACGTTGACTGGAGGCACACGGTGACGTCGGATTTGCCGATCGAGGTGGTCCCATAAGTGCTCGATGGGATTCATGTCCGGTGAACATGGCAAAACCTGTACGTTGGCGTTGGCAAGGAAGTTCTGTGTCAATCTTGCTGTGTGTGGCCTTGCATTGTCATGTTGGAAAAGGAGTCCACGAGGCTGTTGCTGAATAAAGGGCACCACAACAGGCCGTAGGATGTCATCAGGTTTCCACGAATTACGACAAGCCTCGTTTTGACGTCACCACATATGCCACCCCAAACCATTAACCCTCCACCTCCAAACGGCCGGACCTGTTGGATACAGTTAGGCGCCAAACGTTCACCAAATCCTCGGTATACAAGCTGCCGTCCATCGTTTTTGAAGATGATGAATCTGCTCTCATCAGAGAACATAACATGTGCCCAGTCCCGCCGTTGCCAACGTCGAACTCGCCTGGACCAGATCAGTCTGTTGTTCTGGTGTCCAGGCGTAAGGAGCAGTCCGCGGTAGGGATGACGTGGCCGGATACCATACTGCCGTAGTCTCCTGTAGACGGTCTGTTGACGTGGCCGTGGACGTCGCTGTCACGGTGCGGTTCCTCAGGTGTAATACCCGGATGTAACGATCTTCACGGGGCGTTGTTACTCGTGGTCTTCCACTACTGGGCCTGTCTGACGTCTGACCTGTCTGACGTAACCGCTGCATCAACCTGGTGATAGTGATGCGTGCGCAGCCCAATCTTCTGGCAAACATCGACGTGTGTCGCTCCTTGTTGGACCATTCCAACGGCTCTCTCTCTCTCGATGGCTGTCAAACGTGGCATATCTTGTGTTCTTTTTGTTGCTGTGATATCAACGTGTCTGATCAGCCGTTTTATACAGTTTTTATGCACGTGCAGAACATGCTAGAGAGGGAAATGTCACTTTCACGAAATTT